>NC_056730.1:540229926-540274926 GCF_019279795.1 Protopterus annectens | reverse complement strand
GGAGTGAGGTGGAGTTAGCTATCCTGGGGAAGAACATAAACAAGTTCCAAGATTCTGTTAAGACTGCCTTTAATAGGCACTTAAAGGATGTATGACAAGGATCCTGTTTGGCAGACAATGGTATGGAATTCTAAGCTTTGGCTGGATCGTTAGTAAACAGTGTGTCAGCAGCACTGTTAGATGTGGAGGTGAGAAAGAGGAATTTTCTGTCTATCCTGGATATCTGGAAGGAGAGATATTGCTTGGACGAGTGGGGTTAGAGCTGGCAATTGTTGGGACAGTAGAAGAGCTTGTGTATGGTAAATAACTGGGTATAAGTTAGATAATGGGGTAATTCTAGCCAATTTAGTTTCTTAAGAGAAAGAGACAGTAGTATGTTGTACGTTGATGATAGGTAGCAAATTTGTCTGTTTTCTGGTAGCATTGTTCAAGTTTGGATAGGAGGGTTGCTTGTAGGTTTGTAAAGAGAGGAGCAAAACAGAGTCGAGCTAGGAGTAGGCAGACAGAGGCTAAGTGTTTTCTGGTGGGGACAGTCAGGGATTACTTTATCCTGTATAAGCAGCTCAGTTTTTTATTTAATGTGTTGGATATGATAGATAAACTTTATATTACAATCTATGTAAATGCCAAATAACACTGTGTGGGGGAAAAGTTCACTTTTGTTATTGTTGGTGGACACTATGTGAAAGGATGTTTTATGGGCTGAAAGGAGGAGCTTAGTTTTGTTTGGATTCAATTGCAATTGCAATCGGATTGCAGATGCAATTAGCTATATCTTTATGGATGTTAAGGATTCTTGTATTTTATTATTTTTTTTGTAGGTTGTCAAGATGGTGGGTGTGGTAAATTAAGCATATTAAACTAGTGTGGCAGATTGTGTGATAAGGAGAGTTTGTTGATTAAGATGTTTAAGAATATGGGGCCTAAGATAGAGCCCTGGGGTGCACCAGTATTAACCGGGGGGGGGGGGGATATTAGAATGTAATTTCCCATTTTTATGGCTTGTTGTCAATTAGATAATTAGCTTTGCAACAGTGATACTGAGGAACTGCCTATGCAAAGTTGTGTGAGTTTTTGCAGTAAATAGGATAGGAGACAGTGTCAAAGGCTTTGTAGAGGTTGGGAAGGAAAGCTGAGACCATTGTTTCTGTGTAAAGTTAACAGTATTTGAAAAGTTTAGTAGGGCAGTATTAGTAATACTGTGGTGGGGGCCTATGCTCTGGGCTGAAGAAAGGAGATTATTTTGGGTGGTGTGGAGGGTAAGTTGATACTGAATATAATTTTCAAGATCTGGAGATAAAATGGTGATGGGCCTGAAGTTAGAAAGCTCAGTGGAATTGCCACATTTCTGCAGAGGTAAAATATAGCATTTCTTTCAGAGCACAGAAACATAAGATTCAGTAATAGAGTGATTTTTTATTTATATATTTATTTAACATTTGTTTACTGGGAAAAGTCTGACTTGGAACAAAGCCAATTTTCAGCAGAGGCCTGGGTAGAAATGCTCCAGATACGTCTTTGAAACGTGGGAGGAAACTGCACCCAGAGGAAATCCACACGAATGCAGGGACGACATGCAGACTCCACACAGAAGGCACTCAAGCCAAGAGTCGAACCAAAGATCCTCTTGCTGTGAGGTAACAATGCTACCACTACACCACCTTATGCAATTTACGGGGATTATTGCATAAAGATATATGCATACATATCCAGGGGTACCATGCAGTTCACTAATTAATCGTTTTGTGAGTATGTGACTGGTAGACTTCTTTTGTTGATTTCTCGTTAAAATGGCTTGTGTTACAGTCAGCTGTTATTTAACTGACTATAGCATAAATATGAGAACTGCACTTTGTTCATGTCTGTGTAAATGTGGAGTACATATATATTTAACTTAAAATGCTTGTTTTTATTATGCAGCATTTTTGGAAGATCATAAAAGGGAAGGAGTTCTGCAAGATATGTTAACATTTCTGACTTCACATGCTACAAAAGATCCGGTGTAACTGTCTTTACCAGTCGAGTAATTCAGTTTCACGATGAACTTCATTCAGTTAATGTATGAGCAGTGAAGATGCTGCCAGAAGTATTCTCTGCCTACATGTGTGTTTTGCAGGGTCATGACACAGACAAATCTTACTCTTGTAGTTAGCAGGTGCAAGTGTTAGAAACATTCGAACTTTGGAAGAGCAACAGCTATCCCAAGTCAAATGTCTGCAACACTAGGTTGTGAATTTCCAAGGTAACCATAAGGCTGGGCAGAAGACAGAGAAATTGCTGCACTACTCATCTTTTTACTGCTGCCTGAGTTTGTAGTTACCTTGGAAAAAAAGTAAGAGTTTTTCAGAATAATCTTGATTATTTCCTGTAACTGAGGGCCCTCAAAAGGGTTGCAACCCACTCTTCCTCTCTAATACCAGTCCTGCCTTCTCTATAAAGTTTGATGAAGTTTTTTTTTCCTTAACACAATTGGATGACCTCCTGTCTTTTTAACAGCAAACTACTTATCTATAAAACGGAAGCTTTTTTTTGTAGTCTCCCCACCATGCCCCTTCTTAAGCTTTCCATCCCAAAATTTTCACCTTTCACTTTAGGTCAAATGGTACCATAGGGAGAGACACCACCACAGTCCCTTGCTCCCTACCTGCATGAATTTCTTAGTCCCCCCCCCCCGTATCCTTATTTCTTGCTTCCTCACATAATCCAGATTACTTTGTTCTTCCTTTTCTTGAATTTTAACTTATTCTTCAGATTTCCCCTGCATCATTTCAACATACCCTGACTGGATGACACTAGATTACACTGTAATATATGTGAAGGAAGTAACAGAATTAATTAGGGGTCTGGTGACACTAAAATCCAAAAGCCATGGTTCCTTACATGATCTGAGGTGCGTTTTAGAGATTTTTTCCATCCAGTGACAGTCTGAACAAAAGTCATGATTCTGGAAGGAAATTCAGGAATGTTTTTTGAAACATAGGTGTAGTAAAAATACAGAGCCTGCACCATTCCGCCTTTGCTAAACTGAATATTAAAATTCAAATTGGTCCCCGGGATGCTGTCGTCCCACAGGGTGGGATCTACCAAATTCAACACCTCAATAATTCTTTATTAATTCGTTAGTTAATGAAAGCAGTAATCAAATGTATTACTTTCTAAAAATGACTTTCTTGCTCACATTTTTTCACTAGTCCCCACTACAGTCTGTTTTCTTCTGAATGAAATGGAAGCGTTTTACTTTTAAAGAAAGGCAGCTATACACATGATCAGCAGCATTATCTTGCTTTTGGGCCTTTCTACTTCCAGATTGCCAATATTTTTGCAAAGAGGTTTGTTTCTGGTGTGTTTAGAAATGTGTACTACTTTGTGAAGATAATCCAGGTTTTGCTGAATACCAGTAAACACCACTTTCTCTTATTCTTTTTTGTATCCTTGATCATGACTGAAAACATTTTATGAGGAACAATTCTTTTCTCTTATTACCAGATCATTAAATAAGTAAATAATTGTAGAAATGTCATTACATCCATGTAACTACTTCCCTTATGTTAGCTACGTAGCTTTCTGCGGGTTCCTATCAGATAGTCAAACTTTTGCAAGTTCGAACCTCATATGGTCGAGATCAGAAGTTCGAATTTGCAGAAGTTTGAGCATTTCAGTGGAAATATCCATAAGGGGAGGTTTCCATTTTGTTCAATGTGGTGCAGTCTCGGAGTTGGTATATTTAAGTAGCAGGGGTTGTGGGGGCACAGCCTCCCACGTTGGGGGTGCAAGGGGGCTTGCCCCCCTGCTTACAACAGTTTATTTTGTTTTCTTTTTTTTTTTTTGTTTGTTTTTTATCCATAGTCAAAGTTTTTTAACTTCGAACAGGATGGTTCGAACATTCCTTGTTGAAGTTATTAAACTTCGACTATGTGATATAGACCCGGTTTCTGCAATCCAAACTAAACAGTAACTGGTGATAACAAATATTAAAAAAAATAATAAAGATGATAAGCTTCAAACTTGTCAACCTACTTCCTCTCTTACAATCTAGAAGGTATGCAGCTTAAAGGGTCTCCTTTCTCCCAGCTGCTGTCCGGTAAAAAGTCCTTTTCTAAAATTGTCCTGTCAAGTTGAAATTTCATACCACAAAAAAGTTTGCAATCTTAATGATCTACAGCAATTTATGAAACAAATGAACGGACAATTTATATGTAGAAATGGAAGAAATGCATAGCATTTACCTCATATCGAACTTCTGCACAGTCCAAACCCATCGGCAGCACAATAGCTATCACTAATTTTATTTTTTTTTTCCTAACCCCGAATGTCATCATGGGGAAGACATCTTGCTGTGATCTTGTTTCTTGGAAAGCTATATTTTGCCCCTAACATGCTAGGATACCACTACTGATAAGATTCAGTCACTTTAGTCTCGCCTATGAGATCACAATTCTATTTGTTTAGAATGGAAAAAGTATGAAGTACTGCTACTTTTGAGAATCCTAAGTAAAATGGTCAGTGACTGGTTAGCAGTGACTCTTACATATCTATGACCTGCACATGTATTACAAAATCTGAAAAACCGCTCGCAGAATTTTAAAGAAATAGCTAAGATAGCATCACATTTGAAAAGTGGAACTTTGTGAGATTCAGGACCTGTTTTTCTCCCAACTTCCTTCTCAGAGACAGCCAGAGTATCATATGTTCTGGCTTGCCAAGCTTAGTTAATTAGTGAAGTTGTTTAGAGTGGTTATCGGGTATCTTTACTTCAGACTCCTATAGGATTAATATGATTATGGCCCTAAGGAAGGACAAAAGTGCAATTGTGGATGACAGCATACACTGAATGATCTGTGGATTTTGAGTATAAACATTTTTATGACCACAGAAGGTGTTAAATCATAAAAATGAGTTTCAGTGTCTTAATATGTTTTATCCTCACCAATAATTTTTAAATGTGATGGCCAAAATGATGTAGAAAACATTCTGAGATTTCATTCTGCCCCAAAATGTGTGCACTAATGAAGCTCACTTGGACAGAAATGTCACACAGGAAAAGAAACTTAAAACACATCTTAAAGATGCCTGTAAATACAGAAGCTTTGTCAACCCTTGATAAGCATCCAGACCTCACCTTTGAGATGTAAACACAATTACCAGTACGTTTTGTGTGTACCTGTGAATTCTTTATATACGTTAATAGTATTCACACTTTACTTACTTTACTGCTATAACGTATTCTTGTGAGCATGTCAGCGAATTTCTATCTAAAGGATATGTTATTGTCCCACATATATAGCTGATAGCTTTAAATCTATTTTTTACAGCACTGCATTTGCACATTCTCTGCCATGTGTCTTGGTTCATGACTGAAAATAGTCTTAATATGCCAGCTTAAAGGTAAACACAACAGTAGGCTTCCCAGTCACTATGCCTAACACTTATGACTCAGCTCAACACCATTCAGAAGACATCATTCTACACCCCATTCCATGCACCTTCCATCTTGTTCAACCGTGATCCAGTATTTGGTGACCTGTTTATACACATGTTCATACCTCTCAACTGTACCGAATTCCTCACTGTTTACCAGTTTTGAGGGCAAAATAATGGGGTGCCACGAATTCCTAAGTGGCCCCCTCAAATCTTGACTTTTTCCTTTTTTTTTTGTCCATGTTTACAATTCTTGCTAACATCACCACGCATCACCAACATATTTCCAACGTCATCAACATGGCATGAGTAATGACAACAGCTCAGTAACGTCCACTAGTAATACCAGTAGCAATGAGTGGGGAAACTAACCTGTGCACATACAATTTCAATTCAGGACTTCCACTTCTTTGCCTTCTGAATTTTCTGCAGAAGAGTCCATAGTCTGCCAGTGCACCCAGTCCACCTGCATCAGGATTCAGGATCGGAAGGATGACAAAATTTACTTTCTCTGGAGGGTCAAGTAGCTCAACCTCCAGGTAAGTGACAACTGACAAAGAATTTAAAAAAAACGTGTAACTTGTGCATTGGAGTGCCTGCCTGCCTGCCTGCACAGTTGGAGCTCCTTTAGCAGCAAGGTATTTGTGTCTAGTAAGAATGAGAGGGAAAGAGAGTGTGTGTGTGTGTGTGTGTGTGTGTGTGTGTGTGTGTGTGTGTGTGTGTGTGTGTGTGTGTGTGTGTGTGTGTGCATGCGCAAGCAAAAAGAGTGAATCAGGTATACTTTGTTAGTACAGTTTGTTTTTCGAGATGGTGCTAGTCTTGCAGACTTGAAATTTGAGTGCTGAAGCTATGGTAGAACTGCACTTTCAATAATCATTAGCTACTCAGGGAATAGAAGCAGCGAACGGAGCTGAGTGTGCACAATTTAAGTTCTATAGACTTGCAGAGTCAGCTCCAAATTGTAACTACTGTAAATTGTTATATGTGAGGACTCAAGAGACTTCTTTGTACGTACAAGTACTAAGGTAATGTATCATGTAAGTTGTGATGACCCACCATTGGGCCAGTAATCAAGGAGCCCCAGTCTTCACCACTCTATGTGGTTTGATTTATACACACACACATACACACACACACACACACACACACACACACACACACACACACACACACACACACACACACACTCACACCTCGGAAAGGCTGGCACAGTTTTACTAGCTATGTCCCCTTTTGCCCAGACTATAAGGTAGTTATCACTGCCACCAGTCAACTCCTTATCAGCTACTGTAAGGCCCTTAACAAAGGGTGTCCAATCTTACTGTGTAATATTAATATTAATACAAATGGTAATTTGACCAAGAGCAAGGTTATTAGGAGTGGCCTACACAGTGTTACCAAATAAATATGCCAGTACTCTCAGAACTTAAATATCTCTACACATATCAGCCACAATGAAAGGTTTAAATATACTTAATAATAAATAATAAAAGAACAAGACAGTGCTAAATATATATTCACAGTGATGTCAGAGTTCAAAACCACAGGAAATATTTAAACAACATTGCAAGACAGTCTCAAATAAATAAAGAAAAAACATCTAAACTATACTCCACTATATGCCTGATTGAATCTAAGAGAATTGTTATACCCTAGTTAACTTACTTAAGAGCAAGGCAGATGTGGCGTAATTATCTGCTAGTTGTTTTCAGGTCAAAGACAGAATACAGAATGATGTGTCACACTCAGAGACCTCTCAAATTAATAACTCAAATATTACTGCTGGGATAGCTTGCAGAATAACATAACTTCTTGTCATCTGACTCTGTCCCAGGTGAAACCCCTACTGCTGGGCGTTAGCATTATTTAGCATCTACCTGTAATAATACATAGACCTCAGATCTTTGTTAGATGCTGGAAATCATAAAAAAATCGCATTCCTTCACATTTCAAAACTAGCAATTATTTCACCTTAGAAACAATACAGAAATCTCCCTACTTTTAGGCACTGTGTCTCCTTGCTGCATTGCGACTTAACGATATCATATTTTATGGCCTAGCCATAAAGTTATTTAATTTCAGCTATTTTTTCTGAAGTTTGCTAGACTGAAGTTAACCTCATGTGTTCCAGTTTCCACTGTTAAAATATTTAAACAGTTACAATAGTGCATGCACATTTCTGTTCTATTCCAGTAGGGCATGCTGTGGTTACATTTTAAGCACAAGCACTTTATAAAATATCTTTACAACACGTCTGTACAAACCTAGTTTGACATATACATGATATACAGTTCTAATACATTTGTAACACAAGCATCTTATATGAATCGTGTTGATATCACAAACTACATATAATTTTACAAAATTCCAGATAGCTGAGCTGGCAGTATCTCCATTCATGACATAAGTGACTGACTGACTGACTGTACATATTTTGTTGGGCTGGTATGCATCCATATGCTTTCCATTAAAGTTTTAGAATTTGATTTGATTGTCGCACTTTGGGTTAAAAACAGAAAGGCACAACTTTCTAATCAAAATACTGGTAAACTGGCTGTCGATCTTTGACGATGTGTGCACCTGGCAGCAAATTTTAACTGCTTACAAAAACACTAAAACTGCATTTATATTCCCATAAAGACATTACGGCAATAGTAATTATTTTGCTATGATACCCTCTTTTTCTTTAAACTAAGTAACATACTAACAAATACATGAGCCTTTGCACAGGCTAACAAATTTAATTTATTACAAAGGAAAAGTACTTCATCAATGTGTTATACTAGCAGTTTAATGATTTAAGCAATACTGGCATCTGCATGCTTGACTGTGAGGTGTGGTTTTGTGTTCTCCTTTATTTTAGTAGCTGTTGTGTCATTCATGGAAGACAAGAAATGTATATTCTTTCTAAAACATTTGCTCAAACAGAAAAAAAAAGAAACAGCATGGGAGCCCTTACCACACATGTTGCTTGTGAGGTGTTTCTATTGAATTCAGTTTTCCTTAATTTATTTGATCTATTTTGAACATTCACATGTTTGCCTGTTTGCTATGTTTTTATCAAGAGGTGAATAACTTTGGGAAATCTGTAGTGTGTTTGCTCATGAAAGGTGGAAATGGTAAGACTAGTGCAGCTGTATGCCATTTAATTTTGTAGCAGGTGGTTGTAACATATGTAGCATTGCTGCATACATACTGCAAGTTTACTGAAAGGTTTGTGAGTATGTACTTCATGTTTTCATACACTGCTAATTTATAACACAGTTAATGTATTTCATTCACTGATTTTGTACAATGCAGCATTGTTTGTAAAGGTACTATTGTGAATGGATAGCTGCACCCATTTAAATGAAGAAAATATAAGGTTTACTATCATTTCACCAATCGCAGTTTGTGCAAGTTATCATTTCAACGAACCAGATAACCAAAATAAACCCCACTGGCTGACAAATACATCGAACACGGAAGAGGAGAATGTCGAATTCGACACAATTTGAACATTTTCCACACTTCCTCAACTGCTATCACTGTGCAACACACAGTAAACAATGGTTTTGCAGAGGGGGCAAGCCCCCGTGCACCTGCCATGTGGGGGGCTGCACCCCCTCCCCGAAACCCCTTACTATTTATATATGCAAACTCCAAGATCGCACTACAGCGAGGGACAGGGTACATTTTCTGATCCCCACTATAGTGCAATCTGCATTAAAATGTTGAAATTTACAACAGCGAATGCTGTAGTGCATTCGCCGTTGTGCATCTCAACATTTATTTTTTTTGTTCTTTCGATACTATCGAACTGGACATTCAGACTAATGTAAATCGCACAAAGTCCAATCGACCATCTGATAGTAAATCAAAATAGAAGCCTAAGTGTGTAATAATGAATGATAGCAAGTGGGCCAGTTTATTTATTATGTTTCAAACAAGTAGCATTTCAGGAACCAACCAATAAACCACAAAAGAATAATCCAGAAGCGCAGAGTTGCAAACACTATAGTATCCACTGAAAAAAATATAAGTATCACAAACTAGTAATTTAATAAAAAATTATTAAGCGCTTTCATCAACCATAATGTTGACTTCTTCAGAATACAGTATTAAAACAATAGACCCTTAAATATCTTTACTTTTTGACACTATTGTGTAATTAGCCAATGAACAACCAGTAAAACATTGTTTTAAAGTGATACCCTATCTAATCATCTAAACACAATTCAAAATAAAACATACTTTAAATATTAAATACAATACAAATCACATTTAAAACCTATGGTACTGAATATATTGTATGTACAACCAGTGCCCTTCTAAGACCACTAATGTAACTACATGCCACTAATACAGGCTTGATGGGTATGTTATGGTGGCGTCTAATAACAACTGCCACTTGACTTCTTTCTCCCCTAATAAGGCCTTAATATTGCCTCCCCTTGGATTGCTATAAACTTTTTCCAATAAGGCAAACTTAAAGCTATGATTTTCTCCTTTACTAACGATATGTCTGTAAAGGGCATTGTTAAAATCCCTCCTTTATATATTATATGTGTGAACAATGCTATAACAAAGTTGCTAAATTTGCAGCAAATACCCTTTTCAGAATCCACCACTCTATAGCACTGAAAAGCCTAAACTGATTAGATCTACCGCATCAAATAACATATACACAGTTTCTCAACACATATAAAATTATATAGCATCCTGTCTAGCACAAAAAACATTTTAAACAACTATGTTCCCAGTCGGTCATTGTGATCCACTGACCCAAAACTCCTGTTGGTCAACAAACCTATTATACCTGCTGGGCTTTGTCTGTACTCATGAAAGGTTGCTAAGGCCTGGAACTTCTTACCTGTATCCATCAGGTCTATAACCACCCCATCTTTCTAAACCACTCTGAAAGACTTCTAGATAAAATCTGTCTTTGTTCTTGTTCAAAGGCAGGATAAACTATATCCCTAAATGTGAACAAGCACCTTTTCATTCCTTATACTTCCTTACCCACCAATCTTCACTTACTTCCTTACTTCTAGCGAATTCTCTTCCCTGACTTTTTTTCTAAATACGCCATAAGCTTGTTTTTCACTCACTTCAAATTGTAATTAGTTTGTATTAGACTAACTTTTATTTATTTATTTATTTTCAGTTTGATTACCAGGGAAGTCCACTGGGCCAGAATGTGCCCATTTTCAGTGGAGGCCCGGGGAGAAAAGCTCCATAAGCAACAGGAATACAAAAAAGGTTACATAATGCAAAGGTAAAATACAAATTATTACAAAACAAAATAAAGCTTACCTTTAATTTCTCTACAAACTGTCTAAAATTCCTCTAAATATTAAATGATTGTCATAATTTGTATTGATTCTTAAAAATTTTTATATTATGTCTAATTTGTTATAATTATTTAAATTTCAGATGTTTTATTTTGTTTTGTAATAATTTGGAGCTTGAAGCTTCTGCTGAAAATGGGCTTCTACCCAGTTGGACTTTCCTGGTAATCAAATAGCAATAAATAAAAAAAGAAAAAAATAAAGAAATAAAGTATAACCATACATGGCTTTGTCTAGCAATGTAGTACAACCATACATTGCTTTGTCTGGCATTGTATGTAAGTATAACCATACAGTGCTTTGTCTAGCATTGTAGTACAACCATACAGGGCTTTGTCTTATATTGTATGTAAGTACGACCACATTCTGTATTGTCTGGCACTGCACTTTCCATGCTAAAAGAAATAGACATAGCAGAGAGGCACTACCATCCACAAAAAGTAGCATCAACTGTACTTTAAGGAGATATAAAGAAATCTAAAAAATGTTCTCCCTCAAAAGCAGGCCAGAGAACAATATGTGGCAATAGATTTAAATGGGTCTATATCAGTTCACTGAAACAGCTGAAGTTCGAACACCATATTTCGAACTTCTAACTACAAAGTGCAAAAACATCAAAGTCTTTGAACAGCGATTTTTTTCCCAGGGGAAAAAAAAATCGCTGTTCCAAGAAACACACACACAACACAAGAACACCAAAAAACAAAAATCCACACACATACACTTAAAATCCTACATCTAACCCTACACTAAACTGCGTACACTACTATCTATCCACTTACCTTAACCCAAACCCTAACCCTAAGGTCCGTCACTATCACACACTCACCTGAACCGTGCCCTAACCCTAACTCACCTTATCCCGCCCTAACCCTAAAGTTCGTCACTATCGCACACCCACCTCACCCTAACCCTAACTCACCTAACCTGCGCCCTAACCCTAACGTCCGCACAACTGCACACTTACCTGAATCCGACCCGTAACTTCCCACCACAGTCTTGATAATCGCAAAGCCACAGAAACGGCCCACTGAATTCTTTCCCTGGGAAAAAATTTGGTGTTCCACAGCTTCGCGGTAATCAGTGTTCGAACTTCACAGTTTAAGCATCTGGCATTTGATCATCAGCCATTTTGACAGACTGATATAGACCCGATTTAAATACACAGTAAGGGTTACTAATTTAATAATTACAGTATTTGTCACAAAAAATACTAAGGAACTGCAGGATGAGAGGGGCATGCAAGCATGCTGAAGTATGAAAGAAGAATAGCATTCCACTGCTAACATTATCAGAGGTTCGAATGATATGCTTCCAGCAAGGGTAGTGACATTGTACATGGTGTCTGGTTTCCAGTATGCAAGACCAAGGTACAGAGGAAAACAAGCATGAACGCAACAGCAGCTGGATAGAAAAATTCTAGAAAACATTTATCGTGCTATAGTACATGGGAAAAAGAGAAAGCTTTTGGTAGATGAATCAGTCATCTGTTATGAAATTAATTCTGTTTCAAACTACTGATTATGCGTTCTTTTATTTCTTAGTCAAACTTTCACTCCCATTATCCCTACCCAGCTGCACTTGGTCCTTTGTCACTAATTAATCATAAGCCATCTGGAGTGAAGTTACAGATTTATCCCCTACATCAAGAAGCCAGCTTCAATTGTGCCTTCTGTAGCTTGTCAAACTATGTTGTAAGTTCCCTGTATGCTCCCTGTAGCCATTCTGACAGGCAAACAGACACCCAATTTTTTATTTCAGAATTGTCTGTGCCACCTTTGTTGAATGACCTTTCAAGGTATTCTTCCTATTTTTACAACAGTCACACACTTAGCATTCAATTTCCATGATGTAGATTTTCTTACTGACTGGAATATTTACAGTCCTCAAGAACTGTCATGTCTGCCTAATATCCTCTGCATTGGTAAACTCATTGCTCCTTAATAACTAACTGACCCATGACATGGAGATGCACTTCTGGAAGATGAGGTCCCAGACTGGTCAGGAGGCATCACCTGACAGTTAATGACACTAACTGCTCAGGGACCACAGTTCTAATGGGAAAAGTTACAGGTCAGGAGCCACTAATCTTACTAGGGTAATAAGTCATTGGGCCCTACTTTGTGAAGCATGGTATTTAATGCTGATGGCTTCACAGTGGTTAGTGCTGCTACCCTTCAGTTGGGGTTCAATAATGGCATACGTATGAATGGGTGGAACTTGCATGTTCCACTACCTGCATGGCATTTTTTCAGGGTTCCTTCAGTGGTGCTGCTTTCTTCAGCTCTACTTCTGGAGTTCAGTCCTGGCATCCAGATGAATGCATAAAATTTGTAAGTTGTACATGTCTGCAAGGCATTCTTCTGGGTTCTCATAGGTTCATAGGTTGGTACTAGGCTATCAGCCCTAAGGCCTATACAAGCCTAGCCATAACAATTCCCTGGCTATTTCTTCCCATACTGTTTACTTCCCTGGACCCCTGTCTACCAGGGTGACTGACGTGATCCCTGCGATGAATTTCCATTCTCCCTTCCTTTTGAAGAGGGCCAAAGAGGCACTCTGCTTGACATGTATAGGCAATCTATTCCAGAGTCTGTGGAGTCTCTGGGTCAGAAACCTATCCCTCCAGCATGTTTTGTTTATTGTGATGACAAGGTTTAGATCCCTGGAGCGTGTGGCTCTGAGGGATTGGGATTTCTTTAAGTGTAGCATGTCCAACAGCTCTGGGTTTGACATGGCCTTGTATGTTAAGCAGAGATCGCCTCTGAATAGACGATATGCGACAGAGTATAGCTGGAGTTTTTTAAGGCGGTCAGCGTAGGGCATCTGCTTTCGTCCTGTGATTCTTTTAGTGAGGTATTTCTGTGGCCTTTCCAGTTGTTGCAGATGTCTTGAGAGGTACATACCAAATGTGGCATTGTATTCTATAATGGGTCTAATGAGGGATGAGTACAGTGGGACAATGACCTCCTTTTTTCTGTATGAAATGTGATGAGGTGTGCCACATAGAAGGATTTCCTGACTGTTGTGGTGATGTGGTTATTGAAGGTGAGACCACTGTCCACCTGTGTCCCTAAGTCTCTTATCACACTTTCAGTGTTTAGTGTACTGCCACCTATATGGTAATTCATGGGTATATGTTTTTTCCCAAAGGGGATAACTATACATTTCTTGACATTGAGCTTGAGCCCATGGCTCTGGCACCAAGCATCTGTTTCTGTAAGGCCCTTTTGTAGAGTATCCACATCCTTTGGGGATTCAATAATGGCTCCCAGTTTGCAGTCATCTGCGAACTTTGTTAGCCAGAGTCCCTTAGTGTTGGCCTGTACTTCAGAGAAGTAGATGCCAAACAAGAGCGGTCCCAGGACTGAACCCTGAGGTACTCCACTTGTCACTTGCCTGGAGCTAGATTTGGAGTCTGCTACTTTTACAGTGTGGGTTCTATCAGTAAGCTAGTTAGCAACCCATTGGGTGACGTAGGGATTAATGCCCAGCTTAGTAAGTTTATCTATGATTCCAGAGTGGGGGATGGTGTCAAAGGCCTTGGCAAGGTCTAGATAGGCTGTGTGAACCACCTTACCCTTGTCCATGGCTCTGGAGACTGATTCAAAGAAGTCAATCAGGTTCAGGAGACAAGATCAGCCCTTCACAAACCCAAACTGGGTGGAGTCCAGTGTTTGAAGGTTGCCAATGTCTTTGTTTATAAGTTCCATGATAATACGCTCCATGGCCTTGCAGATAAGGCTCGTCAGACTGATGGGACGGTAGTTTCTGGGATCCAAGGTGGATCCCCCCTTGTGGAGTGGGATAACTGTAGCTCTGCGCCACTCAGTGGCCACTATTTTCATTTCACCTCTCAAAGGTTGATAGGCTACAGGCCCTAGGGCCTTTATAAGCCTAGCCATGTTATACCCTTGTTCCCTTATTGACCAAGTTGTATGGTCTATATTTGCAGCATGAGTCTATGATCAGCATCGGCTGTCCTTATCCAAGAGGGACATAGGTGACACCCCTGGGATAAATTTACGGTCTCCCCTCTAACTGTCTAAGTTAAGCTTAAATAGGCCCATCGAGGAACTCTGTTTTACATGAATTGGGAGTTTGTTCCAGAGGAGTGGCAATCTCTGGGAGACATCTCTGTCTCTCCAGCCTGTCCTGTTAATGTCGCAAGCTAGATTAAGATCCCTAGAGGGAGTGAATTTTATTTAATTTGACTTGCAGATATGCAGAATTTCCATTAGTGCAGGGTCTGAGACTGCTCTGTAGGCCAGGCACATGTTGCATCTCAGCAGCCTATAAGATGTAGAGTACAGTGATAGAGTCTTCAGTCTGTCCATGTCGCTCATGTGTTGAAGGCCCTGAACTTTCTTGGTGAGAAACCTCTGAGTTCTCTCCAGCTGCTGGTGTCTAGTGAGGTACATACAGAAGGGAGAATTGTACTCTATTCGTGCTCTGATGGGGGGATGAGTACAGGGAAGTTATAACATCCTTAGCTCTAGATGTGATGCCCTTACTTATGAGATGTGCAACATAGAAGGCCTTCCTTAACACTGTGGACACACGGTGATCAAAGTTAAAGTTGCTATCAACCTGTGTTCCCAAATCTCTCATACAGCGTTTGAGCTAAGGTGGGCATGTGGTACTGATTTGCTAATGTATCACTGTGGTCCTGGATTTATAATCTGAATATTTTAATATTTTCTTTTTAAATCTCCTCTACAAAGAAGTATCTGGCTCAAGAAACTACGTACATATCTCTCTGTTTTTCTTTTTCTTTTTTCTTTTTGTATCCACTGAACATTATTTTATAGTACTGTTTTGTTAAACAACTTCTGGGGTTTTGATTCTTCCCAGTAATAACGGCATACAGTATATTACTGTTAAGATTACCCTTTCTAAATAAACAATGAGAATTATCATTTGTGCTTATGTGCCACTGAATTGTACACTCACTGCCTGTGAAAAGAAAATTCCCCTGAGACAGAGCGCAAACAGTTTTACTGTTAGAAAACCAAAGCTATTACAGGGTGAATCCTACTAAACTGATATGGTATGTAACTGGGATTTTGATAAGGGAGGCTATTACCTGCCAGTCTTCGATTCGACTAAAATAATAAACTACTGAAGTGATACAAACCAGTTCTAGTTTCCCATGCAAGGCAAAATTCCCAGAGCTAAATTTGGCCAAAGTGGAGTACTAAATAAAACAAAGCTGAAAATACACTTTGGGTGGGACATGACTTTATCTCTTTATACTATTGATGAAATCAGAACTTAAAAATGTTTCAGCCCAAGAAGCTTTTCCACTGCAAGCCTTAATGAAGACTGTAAATCTAGACTTAGCAATGGAAAATATCTGACTGTTAAACCTACGTACATGCAGCATTTTAACAACTGCAGCAGTGAATGGATTATAAAACAATATCATACGCAGATTCAGGGCACTGAATCAGACAGCATAGCTAGGGGCATCACCAGCTACCTTCCACAGTCAGTTGAGTGTAAAATAAAAGTGCTAGAAAAGAAAACACAAATTTCTGCTGAAGTATGAAATGAGAAATTAGACTGAAATTACAAACTTGCTAATCTTATAGAGTTTAATAAGACTTTTTGCTGCATTTAGGGTCTGGTGATTATCAGAAAGCACAGAGAACAATAAAAAACTAAATTTTTACGCACTTATAATTGACAGATAATAAACATGTTACAAACATGTCATAGATCAGAGGATGACTGGCTTGAAACAGAAATCTTTCAATCAAAACATAGTAGCATTGCTGAGTTTTTGTACTCAGTCTCCTACAGACTACTGAGGGGTGATCTATGCCTAACCTAAAAGGCTATAAGGCTGTTATCCTAGTAATCTCCTATGATCATATGAATGGCCTAGTTTTTGCAGACATGCTGGAGTAACTGAGGACAAAATGCACCACCGTTATATCAGAAGATGAACAGAAGTTTGTGTGATCTATCTCCAACCCAGATAATTAGATTTATTCATAACCAACACTATAAGGTGACATGACCTATCACCTCTGAGGAATCAACCTTAAATTAGTCTCACCTGCAAATCTTGGTGGTAGGCAGTTAAGGATGACAATAATGTCATAAGCACAACTTAATGCGGAACAGGGACTCAAATAATTTCTATTGCAATTGTTTGTGTCTTTCGGCTTTTCCCGGTTAGGGGTCACCACAGCGGAACTCCGGTCCGCTAATGATTGGCAGTAGAGTTTTACGTGCTGGCTTGCCGGGCCTAACGCACAACCTTCAGTGAAGGAATGCCCGTTCATGCATGTCGCCACACAGAAGAAGCTCTAACTGAGAATCGAATGGGCAACGTCTTACTGTGAGGCGACAACGCTACCGCAGCACCACCACCGCAGTTAAATTAATTTCTATTGCAATAGTCCCATGAATTAAAATGCTACATACTCAGATTTTTACAGCACTTCTATACTCTGCATATACTCTCAATTTTTGCATACAGTGATGCCTACAGTGAGGAAAACAGCATTAGAAAGTGGAGTCCTTTTTTTATTTTTCGAGTTTTGGTTGAAATTGCCCCACAGTGAAAAGTGCATTACCATGGTTAACAAACCTAAATAAAAAGTGGGGAGAGTCTAGAAGGAAAGGTATGCTTTCCTTCAAATGATACTTTCATTTCTGTATGTTGACCAGAGGTTTTGGAACAGGATGTCCTCCTGGGCCCAAGTAACCCAGATTTAAAACGCAGCCAGATGGGCAATTTGGGGCAGAAGAAAAAAGGAGCAGCAATGACTGGCTCTGGTTCATGCCATAATAGCAGTACCAATGAAGGCTGAAGGAAATGCAAAAACATTGGCTAAAAAATGGGGTGAAATCAGCCCTCCTCCTGAGGTCAGAGAAGGCTCGCTACAGTAAAAAAAAAAATGATCAAAAAGGTATATTATACACCTTTGTTAAATAGGATAGAAATAGGACAAATACAAGTATACACCTTACTCTAAAGCAAGAAACTAAATTTGAATCCCGCAATCTATTATTTCGCTAGTACACCCATAACAAACCAAAAAGAATAAGGTAAATGTGGAGGTACTTGGTTACCTGAGGTTGGTAGAATGTGTGAGCAAGAAGGCATAGATGAATAAAAATAAAATTAAATAAAAGATATGCAGCAATGGATATATGCAAGAAGGAACGGATAGGATAAAATTGGAATTGTCATATTTAAAGGAATTACCTAGAACAGCTAAAATTCAAATTAATGTAAATCATGTACAATTCATGGATATATAATCCATTCCTGATGTGTGGTGGTGGTTGGGGTGCATTTAGCTACACCAGGAGAAACTCTTTATTTCAGATACTTGAAGTTGGAAAATGACTCAACAAAGGCAGCAAAGGATTTTGTGAGAAATCCACAATGCTTGGAGACAGAAAGGGTGACTTACAATGGAAAGAAGAAATAGCAGAAGCAATTAATATGATTTCTATCTGAAATATGGGATGCCATTTTGGAGGTGTTATCTACGTTAAGTACATAAATATGGTTGATGCTGTTCAGTGCAAGGCATGAGAATGGTATGGCGTGTGTTTTTACTGGATGAGTATTTCATGGAATTTAATATTTGCATGGCACTCCCACAGAAAAAGGGTAATAATAATACTTTAAAATACAGCAGAGAGTTGATTATCCAAACTAACTGGGACCTAGGGTAGTTTGGATAATCAAACTGTTCGGACAATCAAGCATATAATTGAACCGGATAACAAAATTCTAAAATCTTGTTGTTCTCTGCATGCAGGAATAGATTTTTCAACCATTCAGTGATTCCAGTGGACAATAAAGAATATTTTTCACACACGGAGCTGGCTATGTGCTCAAAAAACATGCTCAAGCAGATACATATAATGTTTACATATTCAGACTTTATAATTTTTTCTACCTGGAAACTTTGGAAGGCTGGTTTGGATAACAGACGTTTAGGATAATCGAGTCTCTACTGTATCCTAAATAAATGTCCCAGATAGTAGCAATTTCTTAAAAGGAGCTAAATGACAAAGACAGCACATATTAAAGTTGGAGTAATGATGCCTCATAAAGAATGTCAGTAAACAGTTTTTTTTCACAAAGAGGGTTACTGAAATATGGAATCTTCCTTTAAAAAAACTGGGTATAAGCCATCAATAAAAAAGGTCAAGGAAGCACCGGACTGATACAACCCCATCTTGCAGGGGGTATATGGAAGGATTACAATACTGAATGCTAACTATCAATAACATCTGGTCCTTGGCTTCCCTTATTGCCCCTTCTTTCTCTAGGGTCACTAGATTATGAGGTACCATGGATATGCTTCCAGGGTGGATAGATCCATGACAAGAAGACTTCTTAGTCGTTAGGCTATGAAGGCTTCTTTGAATAGCGCAGAGGAATTCAGAGCCCACTTCATAGTGTGACCTGCTGAGATTTTTCATTAAGTCCTATCTCTGCCTGGTGTGCAGGGCTCACATCAGGAGTGGGTATGCAATAGCATCACAAGGAAAATGTCCCCTCCTCTGTGGTAGCACATCTCTTGTCTGCCCACATACCACAGCAATGGTTTCTCCTTCCTAGGCCTGCCATTACCACCAGGGCTTGTGAGATTGCTGCACCCCTTGCACATCCTCAAACCCTACCCCCTCACAGAGAAAAACAGGCAATGCCACAGTATTCCGTCAACTTCCTGAGCTGCTAGCTGAACTTGGGTCACCTGGGTCATACTGAGAGTTTTATCCCTTATGGCATGGAGCTGATGTAGAAACCTTATCCACTGAGCAACTATGCTACCCAAACCATGAAAAACTGTTAGAAGAAAAACATGAGATTTATTCAGATCTTATTTAACAATGACAGAAGAAAACTAAAAAAATTGCAGAGGTGCACTGAAGCAGACTTAACAACTAACCTGGCCAATTTCCCACTATCATTGGAAGTCAAGTGGGTAGAGATCTCTTCCAGTTCAAAGATGCCACATATGATGCTTGTGTGGATTACTATTTCAAGTCACTTGAAATAATGAAACTGACAGCTGCCCACAGCAAGTGGAAGTATGGCTACTGTACTAAAGAATATACTCCTGAAACAATAATACTTCACATTCTCATATCTGACAATGATCTGCAGCTCATACATTAGGAATTTAGAACATCTGCATGTGAAAGGGCATTTCAACTTGCAATGCCCAGGCCATACTATCCTCAGCCCAATGGGCAAACAGAAAGAATTATCCAAACATCAAAAAATCTCATGAGAAAGGCCAACATTAACAGCTAAATGGATTATTATCTTGCAGTTTTGGAATAAAGAAATTCTCCACTGAAGCAACTCAGTCTCTCACAATAACAGCTGTTAATGGGCAGAAGGCTGTAAAGCAGATTACTAACTTAAACTGCATCACTGGTGCCTGAAAATCAAAATGATGTAAAAAAAATAGCCAAGACAAAAATACTCCTACTACTCCTACTATAACTATGAACTGTAGAAGACTAACAGACTTGAAGATTGGTCACATAAGAAAGACACCAAAAGCCATGGGGAAAGTCTATGCAGAATGAACCTGAAGTAAGTGGTAAAGCATCCAAACCCACTTCCTGTGTAGATATGTAGGAATAGTAAATTGTATAGAACAAATCACAAACAACTGTAGAAGACAACCATGTCAAAGTCGAAAGCCTGGGATAAAAACCTCAAATGTTTAATCAGTCCTGCTACAAAAAAAAAAAAAAATCAGAGGCTTTGAAAACTGTGATAGTCAAAAGATGCAGAAAGAGATTCCAAAAGTTATGCCTCCAAATAAAGCTATGTTGTAGTAAGAACTGTCACAAAACCAAGAATCCATGTAAAGTGGAAACAGCCTTGTTAAATCCTCCAGATTTAATATGCTAACATATTCCCCTGTCTATGGAATAAGTTGCCACTATGTACTACTTTGACTACTTAAAGATAGTACTGATTACTTGATGGGGAGGCAAAACTTTTCATCAAGGTTATCATGTAGAGTCCCAATCAACTTTGGAGGTGAGCACTATTACCTGCTTGAAAAGGTGTCTACGTAAAGGTGTATACGTATAGACATCTTATGGACCCTTTGGTCACTTGTCTAATATTGTTCCTATCTTCTTATGTTCCTGGACATGGCAGACTTTTGAAGAATTCAAAGAGATGCGTAGAGCGTTCTACAGTTAGAAAATAATCTAAGGACTGAAAAGCTACAATAATAAAATGTCATTTTCCAAGCGCCCTAAAGTTTTATTATTTTTTATTTACCAAAAGCCCGTGACATTCTTAGTATACAGTGATAAAGTTAATTTAAATTGATCAATGAAATGTGTGTGTATGTGCATGTGCACACACTGGGACATGCATTTACAGCTTTTAAAAAGGGGTAGTACTACATATGACTGTATACCTTTAAGACTTATGAGCTAGCTACAGAGATTCTGCGTGTCAGGTGCTACACAAGAAGTTCTAGACAAGTCAGCTGTAACAGAAACCTCTTGGAGGTTAGACCACTGTCCTCTCTCGTTGCTACTTATTAACCCTCCTGACATGACAAAAACTAACAAGAGAGGGTCTGATGTTTCACATTATAGAACATTTTCATCCGGACTATTGGTTGTGCTCAGCAATTGATGCTTCCATGATAAAACATCGATCAATGCTCTGGTCTATTTAGACCCTTATGAAAACAATGATGTATATCAAAATGCTCAAATTTGGGTGATCAGGCAGAGAGTAAAGCATGTATAGGAAACCGATCAGAAGTCAAGCCATGAACCTGCACAGCAAGAAATCAACTAAACTGAACAGTATGAAAAAAGTAAAAATACTTCTGTACTGAAAAGGAAGCAGACAAGTCAAACCTCAGAACCTTTCAAACTTAAATTATGAAAGACACGGGCAAATTATGTCAGAAGCAATAAGGAACACTTGGCATCTGAGTAGAAACAGTAGACAAAAAAGAATGTGGAGCTTATGAACCACTGGGTGGGCTGAGGAGTCTTTTCAATTCTGACAGACTGTGTGATTGTGTTATTAAAATGATAAACACAACCACTAGGATTAAAGCTTTTCAGTACATTATAACAGCAGACACACCTTTTAGGGATAATGCTTAGAATGACAGCCATGCAGGTGTTAGGTGATTAGAACTTTTCAGGTATTAGAAAGTGTGTGAAAACTCCTCATCAAACCTACTGTGCTCATAAAATAAACTCTGCACAAATGACACATATAGCTCGGAAAATGACAGGTGTGAAGTTTGAAAAGAAAGAGAGCTTTTAATCTCTATTTGAGTAAATAAATTCCTGAGCACACAGCCTAAGTTAAAATACTGTAATCTGAGACTATAAATGGGGGCATACAGTCATACTCTGCGAGTGAGTTACTACAGAAACCAGTGTGAGATTACAGAGCACCATCAGACAAGTACAGCAATCCTTATTTAAAATAAGAAGGTATGCATCATTTAGGGGACTCAAAGTTGACATCCTGATTCAATAACTTCAATATCTACTTCACTTGAAGACAAAATATACTTATGCCATTAGTGCACTCACCTTTAATGCAGAAGGCTGTGAGTTCTATTCCCACACTGGATAGCTGGACTGCAGACACTGCAAGGGTGATGCTGTGCTCTTTTGTATGTTGTCCTTCGGATAAGATGTTAAAACTGAGATCCCATCTACCTGAGTTGGTAGCTCAAGTGGATGTTAAAGATTTCATGGAGCTTATTAAAAAGAGTAGGGGAAGTTCCCCAATGACTTGGCTAAAATCTCCTCTAGTAGTATAAACCCTGTCTTGGGTTCCCCCCGAAAACAGGTCACTAGCCTAGAGGGACTAACTAGTTAAAGGATAAAAAACAAAAATAAATACATTCTTCTGAATTAACAACACCTATGAAGCTAAACCCTGTTTACTGAAAAATGGAAATAATTACAATGCCATGAAAACTGCAGGAGGGGCTCTGTAACCATCACATGCAGATCCCAGGGATTAAAGAATGTCATCACAGAATAAACAAAAATAAATATAACAATGCCTGCACTTCAAGGAAAAGAAATACTTCTTGAATATTGTGCGTGAAACTGTTTATAAGCAATAATAGGCATACTGTGATAAGGCACACATTTCCATGATCATAAACAAGCTCTTGTGAATTAGAATAATTTGCAGTAACCATGGAAATGCCACAGCCATTGGAAATACTTGACATTAACATTAATCAATGTGAAAAAGAAACATTTTGTTAAAATTCCAGTTAAAGGTCAGTATAAGACATCAAAATCAGGAAACTGTGGCAGGATGAAGCCCTGATTACAGCTTAGATGACCTGTATTTGATTAGTCGCATGGGTGTCTGAAGGATCAGTGGGGAAGGATGAGCCTGAGAAACTGATACCACCTCATTCATCCTCTGGGGGGGGGGGTTGCTAGGCCCATGGCATAGGTGGCATCTAGTGGCAACTGAGTATACTGACTGTCTGAAGTGGCCACGTTCGCTCAATCTGTCAGGCAGGGACTTTCCTGCTGAGCTAGCTAACAGATGGCATATGTGGTAGCATGAACACCCCTTCCACACCCAGGCAGACATTGCAAGTGAGTTCAATTGGAGAGTGTTGCTTAATTAATTGCTTAATTGTTTAATTGAGTTACTAGTTTGTTATAAAATGTGGATGCTTGTATATAATTTTATTCTCCTTGAAGGCTTTGGCCGAGACGTCAGAGATTTTATTAAAGAACTTTTTGGATACTGTGGTCGTTGTTTGCTACTTGCTGCTTGTTACTTGGTGCTTTTTCGTTGTTTTAGACATTGCAAGTCTCCAGGTAGCTCCAAGGAACCAGCAAGCTGACATCCTCCTTACCATATGACTAACTGCTGGGTTACTGGATGGGCCAATAGAACTCTGTAGACACAAAGGGCTTTCTGCTATCCCAGGGCCAACTGTCTCCAAATCCTGCAGAAAGACTGGGCTGGCTGGATACAGGTACATTAGCCATCAAGCAGGGTCTCTTGAATTTGGGAAACAGAAAGACAGAGAAATCAGGGAATGTGCCTGTCCCCTCCCCGCCATTCCATCCTTTAGTTCAGGCACTGGTATATAAAAGCAAAGGAAGAAGCAAGACGTGTCTGCAGATCCTAAAGGAGACATCATTTAAAAAATGTTTTGGTTTTTGTATAAAAAAAAATGACTTTTCCAGAGGTGAGACTCAAAACTTTGCATGTGCACTATGAATTTTGATTTCTGTAAAAAAATGAAGATGTCTGGCAGTTGGTACAATGGTTAAGGTTGCCATCTTGTTATTCCTGTAGTACAGGGTTTGATTCCCTCAGCATTTATTTGTCTACTGTGTGACCTTGAGCAAGTCACTTGATGAGACACTGATTGTGGGCTGCCCATGAAAATGGACTGATAAACAAACAGGATTACTATTTACCTTTACTCCCTAGTAGAGAGTAATACAATTATGCCTTATGTCTTCCTATTTACTCCCTAGTACAGAGTAATGCAATTATGCCTTATGTCTTCCTATTTACACCCTAGTAGAGTAATACAATTATGCCTTATGTCTTCCTATTTACACCCTAGTAGAGAGTAATGCAATTATGCCTTATGTCTTCCTATTTACTCCCTAGTAGAGTAATACAATTATGCCTTATGTCTTCCTGATGCACTTTGGAGGACAGGAATATTGTTTGACTGGGGACTGAATGAAGCAGTGAGCACCATACCTGTCAATTGTCCCTGATTTTGACTCAAATTTTAGCTTTGTCCCTCTTAATCCCTCTTAACACGGGTGCCTTTTGAACAAAAGATGATGAATTATACTTAATAAATAATGACAATAATTAAGAGCCCATTACTTATTTTACTTCAGGAAATGCATATTAATTCACATTCTCTAATTTTGTTAATGGCTTAAGTTAACAGTACTAATATTTTAAGTGTCCCTGATTTTTTTGTGGATTTGTCCCTGATTCTGTTGAGATTTGTCCCTAATTGGTTGACAGCTATGGTGAGCACCCATTTCTCAATTGTCTCACGCTGAATCATATGATTGTGCCAGAGGCAAGCCTGAATGAAACTGAAAGTAACATTAATACCTTCAATTTAGGACAATCTCTTCCAGACAACATCTGTAACACTCACCATTTTATGTGTAGCCAGTCCTAATATATGTTTAACACTGAGAATATATCTGTGTAACCCTGTGCTGAATCTGAAAACAGTCCAGGCAAATCAGAGCTACCATGGTCAACAAATAAAATAAAATGCAAAACTAAAATAAATACTTTTGCTAAGAGAGTTGTTAAGCATAGGGAGAGAGGAAAATAAATTTTGCGTGCGCGTGTGTGTGTGTGTGTGTGTGTGTGTGTGTGTGCGCACTTATTACAAGGCTGTGGTTCACTGTTTGTGGCCATTTATGGTATTCTCTGACTGTTTTCTGCATATTCTTCTGATCACCAGCAGCTACACAAAGTAATTACTACATGCTGCATATGCTGAATTTACTTCATATACTCAATACCTTTAGCTGTAAGAATTTAGGTTCATAGGTGTGTACTAGGCTAATGGCCCTGGAGCCTTTACAAGCCTAACACATGGGATTATCCTGGCATTGTGCCACCCGACCTCAGTTCCCAGTGCCTCTGTCGAGTAAACCCACTGGAGTGATCCCTGGGATGAATTTTCTATTTCCCATCCACTCATCAAGATTTCTCTTGAAGACAGCCAGTAAGGTGCTCTGTTTGACATGTATGGGAAGTCTATTCCATAGTATGGGCAGTCTCTGGGTTATGAACTTGTCCCTCCAGCTTGTTCTGTTGATTGTGTTAATGAGGTTGAGGTCTCTGGAGCATGTGGTGTGGAGGGATTGGGATTTCTTCAGATGTAGCATTTCTAACAGAGCTTGGTCAGACATGGCTTTGTAAGTCAAGCAGAGATTGCCCCTAAGTAGGCGATATGAGACAGAGAATACTTGGAGTTTTTTTTAGTCTGTCCATATAGGCTAAATGTTTAAGACCTAGGATCCTCTTTGTGAGGTACTTTTGCAGCCTCTCCAGTTGTTGCAGGTGTTTAGTGAAGTATATGCCAAATGAGGCATTGTACTCAATGACTGGCCTAATGAGGGAAGAGTAGAGGGAGACAATGACCTCCTTCTTCCTGGATGCAAAACCTTTAGTAATGAGATGTGCCACATAGAAGGACTTTCTGACCACAGTGGCAATGTGGTGGTCAAAAGAGAGGTTTCTGTCATCCTGTGTTCCCAGATCTCTTATAATGCCTTCTGTGTTCAGTGGACTACCATCGATGTGGTAATTCATGGGAACCGGGTTTTTCCCAAAGGGGATGACGACACATTTTTTGGTATTGAGCTTAAGGCCACAGTTCTGACACTAGTCATTGGTCTCAATGAGGCTTTTATGTAGGATACCAACATCACTTAGGGAGTTAATAATAGCTCCCAACTTGCAATCGTTTGTGAATTTTGTCAGCCAGAGTCCCTTCATGTTCTCCTGGACTTCAGAGAAGTAGATACCAATCAGGAGAGGACCCAGGACCGAACCCTGTGGGGCTCCACTCATGACTGGTTGGCAGTCTGACTTGGAGTCAGCTACTTTCACACTGTGGGTTCTACCTGTGAGCCAGTTTGCAACCCACCTAGTGATATAGGAGTCGATGCCTAGCTTAGTGAGTTTTTCTATGATTCCTGAGTGGGGAATGGTATCAAAGGCCTTAGCCAGATGAAGGTAGGCTGTATGGACCACCTTGCCTTCATCCACAGCTCTGGTGACTAACTCAAAGAAGTTGACCAAGTTGAGCATGTATGATGTACCCTTCACAAAACCAAACTGTGTGGGATCCAGAGTTGGGAGATTACCTATATCTTTGTTTATTAGGTCCATGATGATGCGTTCCATAGCTTTGTATATCAGACTTGTCAGGCTAATGGGGCGATAGCTCCCAGGGTCTGTAGTCGTTCCTCCTTTGAGGATAGGGATGACTGTAGCAGAGCGCCATTCATAGGTTCATAGGTTCATAGATTAGTACTAAGCTAACTGCCCTTACGAGCCATTTTAAGCCTAGCCAATTATCCCTTGTGAGACTCAAACCCTGCACCTTATGTTTGTAAGGCAAACACCTTAACCATTAGGCCACCCTCCCAACCACGGACAAAGCCTGAGCTGAAGCTGTGATTGAACAGGACACACAGGTGAGGTGCCAGTTCACTCTGTAGTTCATGTAGAACACTGCCAGGGATATTTTCAGGTCCCATAGAAGCTGTAGTCTTGGCCTTGGATAGTGCTGTTTTAACCTGTGCAGCAGTAATACTGGGTGCCTGGCAATCTACTGGTATTGTGACTGGGGGGGGGTAAAGCTCGCACTGAATATGTTGGCCAGTATACTGCCAATATCTGTTGGCTCAGTATAGGAGGTACCATTGTGCAGTAGTTCAGAGCAAATCTGGGTATTGCCGTGGAGATTCTTTACATAACTATAGAAGGCCTTGTGGTTGTCTTTACTATCTGCTGCTATTTTGTTTTCATAGCTAGCTTTAGAGGATTTGATGAGGGATCTCAACTTTTTGTTGAGGCTGATAAGGGAGATTTTCCAGTCTTGGGACTTCACCTTTTTCCGCATTAGTTTCCTTCTTCTGTTGTAGAGTTTGTTTATGGCAGGGAACCAACAGATTGGCTTCCTTTTTTGGTGGAGACCATCTTGGTTCTATTGGTATGGCGAGATCCATGCATTTGTCTATGTGTTTGTACAGTGCATTGATGTATGATTCAGCAGTCATGCAACTGATCTCCATTTGCATGGGTGCAGTGAAGTTAGCCACCTCTGTTTTTAGGAGCCCAAAGTTAGCTTTGGAGAAGTTGTTCATGGTGGTTACCTTTGTGGGGGGGAAGGGTGGGAGGGATGTGGATTTCCAAGGTGATTAGTTTGTGGTCAGGCCTAACCAGAGAGGAGTTGACTACTGGTGTAAAGCAACGATCGCCCATGTTAGTAATGACCAGGTCAAGGATGTTGCTACCTCTAGTGGGGGTAAGAATGAGCTGGTCCAGGGCATTGGAATTAATGAATTCCAGGAAATGTTGGGCAAGTGTATTGGTACATGAGTAGTTTTCCCAGTTAATGGAGGGGTAGTTGAAGTCTCCCAGTATGAGAGTGTTAGGTTGGAGCTTAATATTCTCCAGGGTGCTTAGGAACATGGAGTGTGAGTCTTTGGACATGGATGGGGACCTACAGCAGGCTATGACCTGAATCACTGTCTTACCCAATGTTAGCTGCACCTGAAGTATCCCAGATGCGTTATGTTGGGCTACCAGTCTGGAGGTGTGTGCATCCTTTATGAATATGGAAATACCACCGCCTTTGGAGCTTCCATCCAAGTTCTGGGGCTGAAAGGTGTGGAATGAGTTACAGCCTGGTAGTGCAGGGGTGCTTTCTACTGCCTTGAACCAGGTCTCTGTTACAGCACAAATGTTGATGTTCTCC
The DNA here is from genome assembly GCF_019279795.1 of Protopterus annectens. Taxonomy (NCBI): domain Eukaryota; kingdom Metazoa; phylum Chordata; order Ceratodontiformes; family Protopteridae; genus Protopterus; species Protopterus annectens. Next base: position 540,246,656 of record NC_056730.1, on the reverse strand, counting down.
ATTTTAAGGAGTGCTTCAAGTGAGTGCATTTTGAGATTTATACTTCTAGCGTTGCGCAGCATGACCCTCAGATTGCATTTGTTTGTAGGTGTTACGGTGGTAATTTGGTCTTTTGAACTCTGCCTAAAAAAGGCACTATAAGGGTGGCAAGAGCTTTGGCCAGTATCCTGAAGCCCGGGAGTGACAGATGCAGGCCATCTCTGGCAAAGCATGAAGGCTGTCAATCATCAAGCAGACAGATACTGGATCCCCTTAGAATGACACTAGAAACTTAGCCAATTGTTGAAATCAATCATTTTCTGCTTGCATTGTGGTATCATTCTGGGTGATGGTAGGATGTTGCTCAGGGGTAGGGCCACATCTGCCTGGGTAATCCGAGAGCTCCTCCATGTCTCTTTTCATGTAGTCCAGGGAGGTATGTCTCAGGTCACTCATACTTACATGTACAATGACAGAGCCATATTTATACCTGTTGTTGAGGAACCTGAATGCATACGTTATGTGGCAGATCCTGGCACCTGACAGGCAGCTGACTGTTACTTTCTCCTTATTCAACCTAGCGAGTGGGACATCAGTGTGCCTCACTATCGAGTCACCTATGACTAGTGTGTTGGGCATACTGTTTTGCCTTAGGGGCTTTGGTTGAGTGGCACACTGTTTAAGAGAGTTATGTGTCTCGTGATTAGTGTTGTGTTGTGGTGGTCAAGTGCGTTTCTGCCTTGGAGGTCTCTGCTGTTTGGATAGATTTTTATTGAGAGCCTCTGTGAAGGTGGGTGTGTGGTTTATGATTATATGTGAAGGCAGTGCTGGTGTGTGTTCTGGAGGGCTATGTGTTCCATGTGGTGTGGTGCCAGTGTTGACCTCCTCCTCTTGGCCAGCTATTCCAGTCTTGGCTGAAGAGTGGATACCACATTGCTTTCTTTTGGTAGTGAACTATTTATAGGGTCTTGCTGTTCTGCTAATCCAGGACTCTAGGTCTGGTTAGATTGTTACAATACCTCTGCACTCAGTTTCCTTGACACTCTGTAGTTGTTGTTTGTCTATTTTTACTTTTTTTTCCAAATTATTATATCATCACATCAGAGTGTGTGTTACTGCAATGTTTATGTCCTTCTAAAAATGTTCTACACATATTCATGACACTGATTATCTTGTGTGGTACAGCTCTACTGTATAATTCTAATAATATGGTTTACACCTGGGGTGGTTTTAGATTTGTAATATTTCTGAAATGACACTGGGTTTCTTTCCCATTTAAGATTCCTCACCGTTCAGCTTCAGTACATGGACCCCAAAGTCTCATTACTTAATCATCATGCCAAGGTGGGATGTTCCTCAATTTTAACCTTCAAAATATGAAATATGGTTACAATTTTGGAAAAACTTTTGAGACAAGACTCAGTGATAATAATTATGAGCATTATCCTTTCAGCTAGGAAACTCCCAGCCTGGTGAATAAGATTAAATTGCAATTGCACACACCCACCCAAATACAGAAAAAGCCCTTTGCTTCAACAATGGTAGAATTACACAAGTGAAAGGACAATATTACCCCACAGTTGGGACTCAAATCCAAGACATTCAACATACCGTCCTGGTGTCACTGCCATTGGACCAACAAGAGCCTCTGGACAGATAGGTGCTAAGATTTGGAATTCTTCTACCATGAAGAGGTAATGACTTAAGGCTTGCCTTAGGTCCTTGTAAATCAATGGTAGAATTTGTCTTGGAATGGATTTTACACCTTCAGTATTAGTGGTCTGGCAGTTAACATACAGTTTGCCATGGCACTAAATTTCACTGTTCTGCTTAGAGAATGCTGATATTCAAAGGTATATACATGTTACATGTGTATTTATTTATTTTTTTCGTACACCTTTATTAAATTACCACTTGTGACTGACACATTTACATTCATATAAAGTAATCAAACTATATTAACATAGCAAACATTATACTTCACATATACTGTTACATGTGTATGAGCATGGTGTGGAAGGAATGTCTATCCTGCCCCTTACGCCACACAGACACAGACAGACACACACACACACCCATACCTTTGAAAACACACTCATATACACAATCACATATGTTTACAGATTAAACACACAAGGTAAAATAATGAACACTTCTCATTCCTCTCAGAAAATCAGTTACTAGGACACTCTCTTCTGTCCCTTTCCTGAACTGCTAAGGAGCAAACACTGTTCTTAAACTTGGATTACTAATATTACACAGATATCAGACTCAGCAAGTCTGGACTACCTATTAACGTTTTTCAGTTTTATACATTACTGGTATGCTGGCAATCTTATTAAATTATCTTTTTTAGTCTCTGACATTTACTACTTCACTTTTTTATTTAGCTTTATATTGGAAAGAGTCCAAAGAATAGATAAAAATGAATGAAACTCAGTTGTGGTTGATTTATTCAGTGCCTTATTTTGTCATTTAATCTTAGTAATGAGGCATCCAAAAAGATATATATATATATATATAGAGAGAGAGAGAGATCCCCTTCAAAACAACTACCATAACATCGACTCGTATAACAGCAAGACAACTTCAGCGAAAACTTAAATCAACAAACTCCCAGAACTGCATATTTTGCCTCCGGGAAACTAACCACTAGGCCACCATGGCGAACTTTGCCCTTTTCTCCACTGTAGTGCGATCTCAGATATGATATATTTAGTTAGGATGGGGTGTGGGGAGAGAAGGCCCCCCACTTTGGTGGGTTTAATTTGTTTTGTGTTTTACTTATTGATGGCCAAGTGGTTAGTTTCCTGGAGGTGAAATATGCCGTTCCAGAAGTTCGTTCTTTTAAATTTTCTGCAATGTCTTCTTGCTGTTATGCGAGTTAACGTTACGGTAATTTGTTGTTTTGACACAGATCATATGCATATGTAAGTACTTTTCTCCTGATGCCTGTTACACTAACATTTATTAGAAACATTTTATAAAAAAATGACATTTTCATATTTTCTAAACAAATAATTGAAGGATAAAGTTGGTAATTTGCTCTGGGCAGGCTTGCTGTACTACCCATTTTAGCAGTAAGATTTGTATTGCTTCACTCATGGCAGGAATCCTTTGAATATGTGCTTCACTTACTTGAATAAACTGTTACCTTTACAGATTATTTCCTAGCCTGAGGTCAAACTCTGATATCAACGGATGTGTCGGGGATCAGCTAACAAATATAGTTTAGCAGATCCTGGCTTCTGGCCAAAACTGCATTCCAAATCAAGAATCGCTTCTGAAAAAAAAAATTATTAATACAACCAAGTGAAACTTTTGCTTCTACTTTACTTCTAGAGAAAATGTATCTAAAACTTTCAGAGTACAACAAAAGTATATACTACAGAGCAGGAAATAAGAAGTCCCATGCTGTCACCAGCACTGGAGCAGAGTGTTTTCATCTTCTTTTGTGGAACAGTATAAAATAATGAATTCCCTGTTGAGTTTTCATTGAAGTAAGACATAACAAGGTTTTTCCTCCAGTGTGAGAGAATATGCTTTCTATCCTCCTAGCCAATGGTGGCTGGTGAATTCAAAGTAAGGGGCTGAGGCTGATTTGAATGGGGTGGAGATCTACTATGGAAGATTAACGACCATTACCTGTGATCAAACAACATATGAGGTTATTCACTTTCATCCACAGGCTGCCTCAATACCCACTAATTGTGGCCCCTTTATTGGCTATATTCACCCCACACACAAACATGCACGTACTTCTCCACCTCTGAGCTCAAGAAAAAAAGGAGAAACAATAGTGGGGACAGATGGCCAAAATCAGAACAAATACCATCCTTTTATTTTTTAGAAAGTTACTAGAATAACAGGCCGTACATTGACGTCTTTTTATCTGAATTCTACTAAGATTAATTATCAAATGTATTCCATTATTTGCAAACTGCAATCTTCAGAACTATGCCCCCCCCCCAAAAAAAACTCTACAAGGGATATCCAAGTCTAAAACTCAAATGTCTGCCAGTATTTATTCATTGTACTCTTCATTGATTTGTTAAACAATGCAAACTTTAGAAGGAAAGTACAGTTGTGTACACTTACCATAAATGTAGATGTTCGAGTGTATTCACTACTGCAGTCATCACATTTAGGTTAACCCTTCCTGGGTAGCCCTTGGCCGGCCCGAATACCAGAGGCTTAGTATTTCTGTGTCGGTTGCTGTCGCTTCAGGAGTGATGTCAGGTCGCCAGTAGTATAAAGTAAGACAGCCGACGCCATTATGTCAATTTTTCTTGCCCTAACTGTCAGAAGCCCCTAAGTGGGAGCCAGGACATGGTGGAAGAACCCCACCAAAACACCAAAAAGTTCCTTCTAAGGAGAGAGAGAGAGAAGAAAAGGGGGGTGGAGGGAGGAAAACCAGGACTGCAACAGTGAATACACTCGAACATCTACATTTATGGTAAGTGTACAAAACTGTACTATGTTCTTCATGTTTCACTCTTGCAGTCATCACATTTGGGTTGATTGCCAAAGCTGAGGAAAAGCGTGGAGGTAGTCAAGAAAAGACTAGGCGATGGCTAGGATGCCCTGCAAGACTGCAGTGGCAAAGCCTACCCTGGATTTGGAGAAGATAGGCAGGTGGTAATGCTTCATGAAGATGTGAACAGATGTCCATGTGGCAGCCTCCAGGATGTCCCTGGTGGGCTTCCTCTGAGGAAAGCTGCAGAGGTGGAGGCTGCTCTGGTAGAGTGAGTCCTGACCTCCTTAGGGGGAGATTTCCCATTTTGCTTGTAACAAAAATGGATGCAGTGTGCTATCCATTTGGAAATGGTTTGTTTAGATATGGCTTAACCTCTGCCCCTGCAACAAAGCTGACTAACAATTAATCAGTCTTTCTGAATGATTTAATCATGTCTAGATAGAATCTGAGCTGTCTGTGCACATTTAGAGAGTGCAGGATCCTTTTCCCCTTGTTTTGTGGGTTAGGGAAAAAGGTGGGCAAATTAATGGATTGGTTGAGAGCCACACTGGACACCACTTTGGGCATGAAGGATGGGTTAGTCCTGAGGGACACCCTGTCAGCATGGAAGATGTTGAAGGGCTCTACAGCCATGAGTGCTTGTACCTCGTATACTCTTCTGGCTGAAGTGATGGCCAAAAGCAAGGCTGTCTTCCAGGAGAGAAACTTAAACTCTGCTGCAGATGGTGGTTCAAAGGGGGGCAGGGTGAGCTATTCCAAAACAAAGTTTAGGTCCCAAGCTGGGGTAGGTGCTCTTCTGGGTGGCCTCAAGATGCTAGAACCTCTTAGGAACTGTTTTATAACAGGGTGTGAGAAAAGTGGGTGCTCAGTGTCGAAATGAGCAGAGATAGCAGAGGCATTCATTTTAACAGAGGAAAAGAAGAGACCACTGTGTAGCAGATCAGTTAGGTAATCCAGGATGAAAGGTACTGAAGGCTGTGCTGTATCAGCTCCCTTAGCCTGAATCCAGGTGCAGAACCTTTTCCATTTGTCAGCATAAGACTTTCTAGTGCTAGGGTGTCTAGCCTCATGTATAACATCTAGAACCAGTTTACTGAGATTGGCAGCTTGGTCAGTGGTCTGGGAATAAGCCAGGCTGCCAAATTGAGGGTCTGCAATTGGGGATGCATGAATTTTCCTTCCCTCTGGGTCACGAGGGTTGGGGTCTGAGGGAGATACCATAGTGGCAGTGGGGACCGGCTGTGCAGCAGTGGGTACCAGTGCTGGCGAGGCCAGTCTGGAGCAATCAGAATTGTCCTTGGTTTTTCCTCCCTTATTTTGAGCAGTACCCTGGTAATGACAGGTAGTGGGGGAAATCCATAGACCGAGAGGTTGACCCTGGGGAAGGATAGGGTATCCACTTTCCAGGCCCTGCAGTGAGGCTCCCTGGTGCAGAACTTGCTGAGCTGATGGTTGAAATGGGTAGCAAAGAGGTCGACCTTCGGGGTGTCCCATTTCTGAGTTATTAGGTTCAAGGTTCTTTGGTCTAGCTGCCACTCATGTGGGTCCAGAAGATTTCTGCTTAAGTTGTCTGCCAGAGAGTTTAGAGAGCCTGGCAGGAATTGTGCTAACAGGCGTAGTTGCATGGCTGAGGCTGTGTGCCAAAGGGTCATGGCAAGCCTGCATAAAGGGTAGGAGTGAGTCCCTCTATGCTTGTTGATATACCACATCACAGTGGTGTTGTCTGTTTTGATCAGGAGAGCCCCTGGGGCGAGAAGGGGCCTGAAAGCTGTCAGTGTGTGCTGGACAGCTAACATCTCTTTTTGGATGATGTGCAGATGTATTTGCTGTGGGCTCTAATGGCCCTGTATGCACCTGTCATCCATGTGTGCACCCCAGGCATAGTCTGATGCATCTAAGGTCTCGGTGGCAGGGGGTGGTGAGAAAGGTAGTCCCTTGTTGTGGGAGCATGCTGCTGCCCACCAAAGAAAATCTTTCCTTAGGCAAGGTATCACTGGTATAAGAGTTTCCAGGTCTTGAGAGTGTTGACACCAAAGGCTTTTTAGGTACCACTGAAGTTTCCTCATATGCAGTCTAGCATATGGAATGAGTAGAATGCAATATGCCATGAACCCTAGAGCTTGCAGGATTTTCCTTGCACAAAACTGGGGTCTGGTGGCTAGTTGAGAGAAATAGGCTGTCAGGTAAGTTTGCTTTTCTGGTGTAAGGAATGCCACCTAGGATGCTGTGCCCAGGCTTGCTCCCAGGAATATAATCCATTGGGTGGGTACTAGCTTGGATTTATTTTCATTGACAGTGTACCCTAGGGATGTCAGTAGCGACTTTACAAACGCCAGGTGCTTGAGCAGCTTTTCCTTACTGTTTGCCTGAATTAGGCAGTGTAAGTAGGAGTAAATTTGTATATTTCTTTGTCTGGAAAAAGCAATGGCAGAAGCCAGACATTTTGTGAAAACTCTGGGAGCAGTGGATAAGCCAAAGGGAAGTGCAGAGAACTGAAAGTGCAGAGATCCTATCCTGAAACGTAGATATTTCCTGCATGATTCCCTGACTGGGATGTGGAGATAGGCGTATTTTAGGTCTAGGGTGGCTAGCCAAGCATTCTTGGAGACCATAGGTAGTAGTTGCTGGAGGGTGAGCATTTTGAATTTTGGTATCACCAGGAAGGTGTTTAGAATGGATAGATCGAGGATGGGGTGCCAGGTGCCCTCTTTTCAGGGTACCAGGAAAAGTCTGGAGTAGAAACCTTGGCCTATCTGTTCTGCAGGATCGTGCTCTATTGCCCTCATACAGAGTAGGGAAAGGACTTGCTTTTTCACCTCTGCTCACTGTTTTGGAGGAAGATCTTGGAACCCTTTTGGGGTTGGGAGAGTGTAGAAAGAAAATTTGTATCCTTGGGACACCATGTTGAGGACCCAGCAGTTGTTGGCAATGGTGGCCCAGGTGCTTGCGTGGAAGGACAGTTTTCCTCCTAAGGGCAAGTGCACGTGGGCAGAGGGAGGGGGGGGTGGAAGTGGAGAGTCATTGTGAGTTCTTACCATGAGGGGGTGGCTTTGCACTCCCTGGTTTTGAAGTGGAGGAACTCCATTGCTTTGATCTCTGCATTCCCTGTAATTGTTGTCTGGGGGGTCTGCTTCCCCGGGGTCTGGGCTGAACTGACCTGGAGGGAGAAGGAAAGGACCAGTGCTTGGAGGGGCAATACCTATTGAACCTGAGTGGCTGAACCTGTAGGAAATCCTTAACTGTCTGCATAGATTTAGCTTTTTCTTCCATCTTTTTTAAGGCCTCCTCTGCCTTGGTGCCAAATATGTTGTCTTTGTGCAAGGGTGCATCCAATAATTTAGATTTGACATGGTCTGGCAAGGGCTGTTTCTTAAGCCAAGCATGCCTTTTAAGGACAGAACCGGTGACTGCTGCCCTGCAAGAAGCTTCTAGGGCATCAAAACCACAGTGTAAGGTGTGCTTAGTTACTTGACTTGCAGAATGCATTAACTCTTGTGTCTCTTTATTTCTTCCACAAGTAGGAAAGGATAATATTTTTTGTTTGAGGAGTTCCATGGTATGTTGCTGAAATATTAGCATATGGAACTGACAATTTAGTGCTCTGATAGCAAGAGTAGCAGAGGTGTATACTTTTTTACCCAATCTGTCTAGTGCTCAGGAATCCCTATCTGAGGGGGGTGGGATTCTTAGCAGAAGTTGCTTTAATTCCTTTAGACCCTTGAGAAATAACCTCAGGGTCAGCAGTAGGATTTTTGAAAATAAATTTGTGTGAGTCAGGGACTCTGTAATACCTGTCAGGTTTTCTGGGAGCAGGAGGGAGGGTGTCAGGAGTCAAACTAGATTCCATGAAAACATCAACCACAACATCCAGGACAGGATGAATGGCCAGGAGTCTGTGCTGTGGAAGATCTAAGAATTCTCTGAGTCTCTTTTTAGACTGAGGGTAGTCCTGACATTCCCATTGGAATGCTCCCTTAAAGTATGAAGAGTTTCCCCAAAGGAAAAGTCCTCGGGTGGAGAGGATGAAGGAATGGATTCCTCTGCATCAGAATCCTCATAAGCAGAGAAGGGTTGCATGTCTTCATATTTAGATGCATCAGAGTCATCAGACTCCTGTTCAGATAAAACTACTGGGGGCAGATCTCTTTCTTTTGAAAGGAGTAGCTTGGCTTCCCCTGATTAGCATTAGAAGGTCTTTCACCATTTTAAGCATTTGAGACTGAGGCAAGGAAGCAGTTGTCTGAGATTGGGTCGTTGGTTTCTTGGGTGTGGTTCGTACCCTGGGCCTTAGAAACTTGGTAGTTTTCGAAAGAACGCTGGACACGAAAGAAGTTGTCAGTTTGTGTCAAGAATTGGTAGTGCGAAGTACTTCCTCAGAAGCCGGTGCCTGCTCAGTAGCTCCGGACTCATCCAAGGTAGAGACAACTGCAGGATCCTTAGTCGAAGAAGAGTTTTGCGGCATACCAGACACTGAAAGGGTCTCGGTAGTGGCCTGCGAATACACAGAAGTGGGCATCAGGGGCTGCAAAAGCGCCTCACTGAGGACCGGAGAATTGACGACTAGCTTAATGGAAGCATCGTTGGTAGGTTTGGACCTCTGCGGTCTGTCTCTGTCTTTATCCTTATGTTTTTTCAGAAGATCTGCTGTCGGATGGCTTACCAAAGCCACATTGGAATTCGAGGACTGTGAACGAAAATATCTAGCTACAATAAGGGCCCAATGACAGATAGTTCTGGCGTTGAATAAAGCACAGAAGCAACAGCAGGAGATGTCGTGGTCTGGGCCTAAGCTAGTGATGAAGTAAGAATGAAAGTCTTGGTGTGGTATTTGCTTTCCACAGGTGAGACAATTGTTAACTTTTTCTGACATCGGTTAGAGCAAGAAAAAAGGATACCCAATGGGGTACTTAGCTTTAGAAGACTTCAGCTTCAGTTCAGAAGACGAAACTCAGGTAGCGGCTGACTGGCACTCGTGCAAACTGCTTCTGCTTCGGGCTTCTCAGCTAGAAAGACTGACACAATGGTGTTGGCTGCCTTACTTTATACTACTGATGACCTGACATCAGTCCTGAAGCGACAGCAACCGACGCAGAAATACTAAGCCTCTGGTATTCGGGCCGGCCGAGGGCTACCCTGGCAGGGATAACCCAAATGTGATGACTGCAACAGTGAAACACAAAGAACATCATACCAAAATGTAAGGCAACATCAGATATATACTGCAAAATCAGGGACAGCTATGCAACACCACATACAAACAATACAGACACAACATACACACATACACACACGCACGCACGCACACACACACACACACACACACACACACACACACACACACATAGATAGATATATATAGATACACATACATATATAAACCAAAAAGTAAAAAAGTCACACAGACAAACCAATTAGTAAAAAAACACAAGAAAAATCTAGACAAGCTGGAGTTTTTACTGTGTGATACCTTGAACCTCCTGTAATAGAGGCCCACGGGATATATGCAAATGATCCCTTAAAAAACATCAAGTGTTACAGCTAGATGGCTTTTGTTGAGTTGCACATGTATGAATTTCAGTAGTTCATAAACTTTAACTAGTTGGGATGTGAGGTTGTTATAAATATAGTCTGAGACTCATCCACTTTTAGTTTCCACCTGTGCAGTAGCTGGTCTAAAGGTGTGAAAGGCATTATAACTTTGCACTGCTAGGGTACTCTCCATGGCTTTAAACCACGTGTCCCATTACTACACAGATGTCTACACTCTCCAGGGACAGGAAGGCTTGCAGGAAGTGGAGTTTCTTGTTAAGGCTTCTACTTGAGCAGTACCACCTTCAGACATTCCTTTGTACGTTCAATTAATATAGGAAGTTTATCAGTTTAACATTGTCTGAAAAAGGCACTTTGGGATGGAAAAGATCTTTGCTAATATCTGAAATCCTACAGGGGATAAGTGCAGACCATCCACAGTAAAGGAGCATGGTCTGTCAACCATGTCCTCTGAGGCTGTAAAATATTTTACCCAATTGGACTGACTGGCACCAGAAGCTAAGTCAGTTGTTAAAATTAATAATTTTCTGTTGGTAAAAAGACATCATCCTTGGAGAAAGTAGAATGCCGCTCATTGTTAGGCTCGTACCTGCCTTTGACACATAATCAGTAAGCTCAATCATATCTCACTTCATATAGCTGTGGGAAGTACATCTCAGATCATTAACACCACATGGACTATGACAGAGTCATACTGGTACCTGTGGTTGAATGACTTGAACACCTGTGTGACTTGATGGATCCTAACCCCAGAAAGTCTGCTAACCATGACTCTCTCCTTAATCAGTCTAGTGAGGGGGAAATTTGTGCGCCTCACTACAGAATCACCGATGAACAGAAAATTTGGTTGTGTGCTGGTTTGCCTTAAGGGCTTAGCAGTAGAGGCACTGGATGCAGTGTTACTGTGTGTATATGTGGGCAATGTTTTAACAGAGTGTTTATGTGATGGCAGAGGACCCTTGTTTTGAATGTGTTGTGCAGGAGGTCATAGTATTTTAGGAAGGTTACCTATAAGTGCTTCAGCATAAATAGATTTATGTGCAAGGTTTTTACCTTGTGTGGTAGGTATGGTGCAAGTGCCACTGACAACCTCTATAGGATTAGTTTTAGTTGTATAAGAGAGTTTTGCCAGCAGCATTAAAGTGTATTTACACATCTTGCATACTTTATCTGTTTTATTAAGAATAACTAGGTTGTCAGTGTAGATGATGCAATTGCTACCAATACCTCAGAATACCCATGTCAACCAGGTTGGCCACAGAGAGAGTTGGGAAGTGCATATCCATGGCTGCTGATCTATTATGGAGGAGTGTTGGAAATTTAAATATTGAATAGATTGATAACACAAGGAACACTCAGCTATGTGCAAACTAGTTTCTCTAGTAGTTAAAAAATCTGTCTATACAGGTAGGGTATTTTAAGTGAAACTTACACTGTGAGAGACCAGCTTCTACACAGATTACAAGGGGGAATTACGCTGTGAGACATCAGCATCTATATATATCACTGATATGTACTGTTGAGCGGAGAGCAGCAGTTCTAACTAAAGACTGTAAAAAAGATTAAAAAGTACCGATATTCAAAAAAGAAACACTCAGTTAATACAGCTGTGACAAAAACATGGGAAAAACAAAGGCTGAAACAGTGGATATGGTTCATAGGAGATTACTAGGCTAACGTCTGAAGAGGTTTTACAAACCTAGCCAATACAACCTGATTTTATCTAATAATGGCCCCTAGGGACAAGAAGATGGCATGGATTTGCACCTATGGTTTGAGTATCTTACAGACTGTCCCTGTCTATTAGGGACACAGGTACTACCCCAGGTGTGAATTTGCGATTCCCCATTCATTGATTCAAACTGAATTTGAAGAGGGCCAGGGAGGGGCTCTATTTAACATGAAAAGGAAGTCTGTCTCTCCAGCATGTTTTATTTGAATTGTTGACTAAGTTTAAATCCCTAGATCAGGTGATCCTCATTTTGTTTGACTTGCAGATGTGTAGCAATTCCAGTGGGGCTGGATCTGTGAGTACCTTGTAGGTCAAGCATAAGTTACCCCTTAAAAGTCAGTAGGAGACATAGTAAAGGGATATAGTTGTTAGTTTATCTGCATAGGACATATTGTTTACACCCTGTATTTTCTTTGTGAGGAAACCTCTAAGGTCACTCCAGCTGCTGTAAGTGCCTAGTCAAGTACACGCCAAATGGTGCTTTGTACTCGATTATTCTAATGAGGGCTAAGTACAGCAGGACTATAACTTCCTTGGATCTGGATACCATACCTTTACTTACTATGCAACATAGAAGGACTACCTCACCACTGTGGACACATAGTGGTCAAAGTTCAGGCGACTATCTACCTGTGTACCTAGATCTGTAACCTGTGCATCTACACTTAGGCGTGTGCTACTGATATTGTAATTTGCAGGGGTATTTAACTTCTCAAAGGGTATGACAATGCATTTTTGCACATTTAGTTTTAGGCCATGGTTCTCTCACCAGTCATTTGTCTGATTTAGACCCTCCTAAAGGATGTCTACATCATCGGGGGATTCAGTAAATTCCCCCAGCCTGCAGTCATTGGCAGATTTTGTCAGCCGGAGGCCTTCCACATTAGCTTTGACTTCAGAGAAGTATATTTTGAACAGGAGTGGTCCTGTGGCACACCACTAGCAATTGACCTCTTGCTGGATCAGGATTCACACACTGTAACCACATGTGCAGCACTGTCCCATATTTGTTAGCACCATGTCTAAGACATTTGTTCCCCTAGTGGGAATGCAGGCCAGCTGCTCCAAGGAATTTGAATTTACAAAGTCAAGAAATCTTTGGCCCGACATGTTAGTGGCCATAAAATGCCTACAAATTAATACAGGGGCAGTTAAAATAACCCATGAGTATGGTATTGGGCTGGATGGTAAGTGATTCTAGTAACTTCGGATATGATGTATGAGTTTTCAGGTTCATGGTGGGGAAATTGTAGCTAGCAAGAATATGGTTATAGATTTTTCCCATGGATAGTTTGACATGGAGTAGCTCAAATGTTATAGTGTTTGAACAGCTTGAGGTGTGCTTATCCTTTATGTAGATAGATACACCTCTGCCTTTTGCTCTTTCACATTCAGTTGGTGACTGGAACATATGAAAGGTGGGTTGCAATGCATGGAATGTGTTGGTAATATAATTCATAGCTTGCTTGTAGGTTATGAGCCAAGATTTGTGCAAATACAATGGTTAAACAACAGAGGAGCGTCAATAAATTAAAAAAAAATACAAACAAAATTCCTTGTGGCCAATCAAAACACAATTCTGGGCCAGAAAATGACTCAGGTCCCCCTCTGCCCTCACCAAGGCAGTTCTAACTAAAGACTGAAAAAAAGGTAAAAAAGTATATATATTCAATACATTAACACTCAATCATATCCTTGTAACCTATAGGTTCCCCTCCATGTCCCAGGAAATGTATACTACCTATCTCAATGTACTAGAGTCCCTCACCATTCAACCCAATATGATATTCATTGGGGATCTCAACTACCCCTCTATGAACTGGGAATCCTACATTTTTAATGCATAAGCCCAGCGATTCCTAAATGTCATTAATACCAACATCCTGGAACAGCTAGTTCATTCTCCTAATAGGGGTACAAGCATCCCTGACCTTGTACTCACAGACAGGGGGAGTGATATTCCTCATCAAATGTAATGTCCTCACTCATCATATCTGACCATAATGCAGTACTGCTTGAAATACAAATTAAATCCAGGAACTCAATGAAACCAAAAACCTTTAGAAACTATTCCAAAGTTAACTTCCTTCTACTAAGTGACATCTTGGCTAAATTCCAAGCACCTCCAAATCCAGTAAAACCCATAGCACATGCGGAGCTATTTACAAAATCTCTGTACAGACATACTGACAGCGGGACCAAGCTGTGCCCACTCTTATTAAGTATAAGGCAAACTCAAAAGGCAAGCCACCCTGGTGGAATCACACTATCAGTTGGTTATACAACAAAAGAAAAACATTTTTGGCTAAGTGCAGCAGGAACAACATACTAAAAACCCCTGACCAATCTAAACAGGCAGCTAAGAGGGTTAACTAATACTTCAAAGGCTAAATCTGAAAGAAAAATAACTTCTAAGGCAAAGGACAATCACAAAGCTACGTCCATAACCTCAGGGGAAGGAAGCAAGAATGCACAGAAATTATCATAAATGGTATCAACCGGAGGCCATCGTCAGCCTTTTGGCTTACAGGTTTAGTTCAAAATTTTCACCTCACCCCCACCCCCTGATAGTCCACAGGAAATACTGCATAACACAATCCTCCCCAACCACTTCTAGGAAACAGGTCTTCAATGTATTTTCCAAGCCCCAAAACACTGTGTCAATGGGCCCTGACAACATCCGTGGATGATTACTAAATAGCATGAAACATGACCTTTCTAGTTCACTTTAATCATTTTTCAATTGTAGCCTACAGTCAGGTTTTGAGCCCAAGGAATGGGAGATAGTTACAGTCATTCCCCTGCACAAAGGAGATCCAACCACCGATCTGTGTAACTACAGGCCCATAAGTCTGACCAGCCTCATATGTAACGCCATAGAATGAATCATCGTGACAAATGAGGGCACAGGCAACATGGAAACACTGGACTCATCACAGTTTGGCTCTGTAAAAGGAAGGTCATGCCTACTAAATCTGGTGGACTTTTTTCAGAGGGTCACCAAAGCAGTGGATGAGGGCAAGACTGTGCACACAGCTTACCTTGACCTATCCAAGACTTTTGATACAATACCGCACTCAGACATTATAGACAAGCTCACTAAATTAAGTATAAGCCCTTTTATCACCCTCTGGTTATCCAACTGGCTCTCTGATTGGATCCAGGAGGTCAAGTAGGTGAGACCGCCTCCACCAAGAGGCCATTCACTAGTGGAGTTCCCCAAGGGTTGGTACTGGGTCTGCTCCTTTTTCACATCTGTTTCTCTGACGTGGAAGCAAACACCAAAGGTTTATGGCTCACTAAGTTTGCAAATGATTGCAAGCTTGGGGTTTATCATCGACTCACCTGAAAACAGTAGCATTCTTCAAGAAGGCCTATCTGTGACTAACAAATGGTGCCAAGGCCGTAATCTTAAACTCAATGCTAAGAAATGCATAATTGTACCCTTTTGGAAGTCACCCATCTCAACTAATTATCATGTTGATAATACGCCCTTAACAGTCGACCCAATGGTCAGGGATCTGGGTATGCACACAGACAGTAACCTTACCTTCAACCACCACATGGCCACAGTAGTGAGGAAATCCTTTTATGTTGAGCAACTTATAAGTAAGAACTTGGCAACTAGTCTACTTAATGCCGAAAATGTGATAAGAGACCTTGGGACACAGGTGGACAGTAGTCTCTCCTTTGATAATCCCATCGCCACAGTGGTCAGGAAATCCTTCTACGTGGCTCATCTCATCACAAAAGGATTCTCATCCAGAAAAAAACAGGTCATTGTTCCCCTCTACTCATCACTCATTAGACCCATTATAGAGTACAACGCCCCTTTTGGTATGTATCTCACAAGACATCTACAACAACTGGAAAGACCACAGAAATACCTCACAAAGAGGATTACTGGCCTCAAACAGATGCCCTACGCAAACCGTCTCAAAAAACTACAGCTTTACACCATCGCATATCGCCTACTCAGGGGCAATCTCTGCCTAACATACAAAGCTATGTCAAACCCAGAGCTGTTGGACATGCTCCACTTAAAGAAATCCCAATCCCTCCGAGCTACACGCTCTAGGGACCTAAACCTTGTCACCACAATAAACAGAACATGCTGGAGGGATAGATTCCTGTCCCAGAGATGTCCCATACTCTGGAACAGACTACCTATCTATGTCAAACCGAGCTCCTCATTAACACTCTTCAAGAAAAATCTCGATGATTGGATGGGAAATGGGAAATTCACCCCAGGGATCACTTCTGTGGCTCTGCTCAACAGGAGCACAGGAAAATAATTTTCTTGGGTGGCGAAAGCCAGGGTACATTTTTTGGCTAGGCTTATATAGGCCCTAGGGCCAATAGCCTAGTACCTACCTATGAACCTATGATCAGATGACAAGGCAAGAAATGTGGAAAAGGCATAAATATAATTGCAAGTACAGAAAACTCCCTCGTGTTGATCAGGATGTGGTGCAGGAATGCTTAAGAAGAAATGAATTTAAACCAAAAGATAAAATGTTAATTAATGGCACTCCAGGCTAGTGGCCTATGTACATGTTGGTTTACAAAGTCCATTGAGCATGTGGGAGAAACAGTCAAATGCAGGTTCTGAAAAAACATAACTGGAAACGTGTTGCAATGTGTGATACACTAATGGCAGGGGGCCTGTATACTGAAAGGCATAACAATGTGGCAAGACTGTTGCAATGAGGATTGTGCAAAGATTACAATATTAAGTAGCTGAAAAGCATTGAAAACATATGCCACAAAGAATTATAGAGAATGATGAAGTTTATATGACATGGGATTACCCATGACCAACAGATCAAAACATAGATGTGAGAAAAACAGACATAGTAGTCCATGAAAAGAAGACAAAAGTAGCATTGATCATTGAAACGGCAATACACCCATTGACTACAGTGCCTTATGTTCAGAGAGACAAAAAGTCATAAAATACCAGGATTTGCAAGTAGAAATGAGGGTACACAC
>NC_056730.1:540067426-540227426 GCF_019279795.1 Protopterus annectens | reverse complement strand
AAAACTGCTCCTCACTGTTTCATAAAGCAGCCCAGCTAAGCCTCCTTTGAGGTGCCATTTCTGCCACTATCAAAACCAGCTGGTATAACTATAATAAGATGCCATTACCTTAGTCTCCATTTGGAGCAGATCTGATGGCCGGGTGTTTATGAAAACAACCCAGCAGAGTAAGTGCATTTCTTTCTATTATTTTTTGACCACTTTGTTTTTGTTGTTAGTAGCCTAGGAATCAGTACCATGAACAGCCACCCCTGTTTCTACCATATTTTTCTCTTTATGAATTTTGTTCAGGAAAGACCCAACACAGGCTAACAGGCAATCAAAGAGAAGGAGAGAGAGGAAGACAGAGAAACAGAGGGAGAAAGGAAAGCTGGAAATTACACTAAGAGGAGTACAATTTATAACTGCTGCTAACATAAGAGACACAGAATGGTACAAGATGAATGAGGAAAGAGATTCTTACTTAGCTGCACAGCTAAAGGACTACAAAAATATGTATTTAAATATTTACTTATGTACATAGAGTTATACTGTACCACCATTCATTTATTCTGAGATGCAGAATAAAGGATTTATTCTGGTCAGTTGTATGAGTACCATACCAACTTTGTGTCTTCTTCTTCTTCTTTCGGCTGTTCCTGTTAGTGGTCGCCAGAGTGGATCATCTGTTTCAATTTCTTCTTGTCGGCTGCATCTTGCTCTGTCACACCAACCGCCTGCATGTCCTCTCTCACCACATCCATAAACCTTATCTTAAGCCTTCCTCTTTTCCTCTTACCTGGCAGCTCCATCCTTGGCATCCTTTCCCCAATATACCCAGTATCCCTCCACCGCTCATGTCCAAACCAATGCAATCTTGCCTCTCTGGCTTTGTCTGCAAACCATCCATCCTGAGCTGACCCTCTAACATACTGATTCCTAATCCTGTCTCTCCTCGTCACACCCAATGCAAATCTTAACATCTTTAACTCTGCCACCTCCAGCTCTGACTCCTGCTTTTTTGTCAATGCCACCATCTCCAACCCATAAAACATAGATGGTCTCACTACTTTCTTGTAGGCCTTACCTTTCACTCTTATTGGTACCCGTTTGTCACAATTCATTCCTGACACTCTTTTCCACCCACTCCACCATGCCTGTACTCTATTCTTCACCTCTCTTCCACATTCACCATTACTATGAACTGTTGATCCCAAGCATTTAAATTAATCCACCTTCACCAACTCTACTCCCTGCATCCTCTCCTTTTCTATATCCTCTTTCTCATTCACACACATATATTTGGTCTTAGTCCTGATGACCTTCATTCCTCTCCTCTCTACAGCATGTCACCACCTCTCCAAGGTCTCCTCAACCTTCCCTACTCTCACTACAGATCACAATGTCATCGGCAAACATCATAGTCCACGGGGACTCATTGCAAATAAGAAAGGGCTCAGAGCTGATCCTTGATATAATCCCACCTCCACCTTAAATGCATCCGTCACTACTACCGCAGACCTCACCACTGTCACACTATCCTCACACATATCCTGTACCACTCTTTAAGATATTTCTCTGCCACTCCCGACTTCCTCATACAATACCACAACTTCTCTCTAGGCTCCCTGTCATATGCTTTCTCTAAGTCCACAAAGACACAATGCAACTCCTTCTGACCTTCTCTATACTTCTCCATCAACACCCTCAGAGCAAACATTGCATCTGTAGTGTTCCATGCTAGCATGAAACTATACTGCTGCTCACTAATCATCACCTCCTTTCTTAACCTAGCTTCCACTACTCTTTCCCATAACTTCATGCTGTGACTGATTAGTTTTGTCCCTCTGTAGTTACTACAGCTCTGCACATTACCCTTATTCATATTTTTATTCAAGTGTCACACATGCATTCTTCTCCAATGAAACAAAATGAGTGTGGGAGCAGTAATATCATCAAAAGATGTGTGAGAAAGTATGTGGAATGCTAACTCTCAGACAGTCACAATATACCACTGCAGGTGAAAGTGTCAGCTTCCTATAACATTACCAAAGCCTGTAAAATTTCTATGGTGCTTCCTTCGTACATCTGTTGGTGACAGCTACAAAGCAATGTACACCTGATATCCTGCTACCTGTTATGTTGCTAGCAAAATGCAAAATGACTGACAAATATGAAAAAAAATCATAAAAGGTTGCCTGTTTGCTTATACCATAATTTCTCAATTCCTATGCCTGAGCACAAGACTGTTAATGGCCTAACTCTCGCTTGATTAACACAAAAAAAATACAAATGTAACCAGTAAGCAACGTGATACAGTACAAAATAAAGAACATATTGCACTTTAGGAATATAATGCTCTTCATACAAACTTGATAACAATAATGTGCACCTAGGCTATCAGCTGTGTAATCCATTATGGAAGCTGGTATCTAGGTCACCTGATGGAAAAGGTTAAAGTACATTTTTGACTAGCCAGACAGAGCTTAAGCACCATTCTGGTTTTGCATTTGTTTAGCCACTTATGGCTGAAGTTTGCTAAGGATATACTTTTAAAGGCCAAAGCAATCAGCATTAATAATTACTGTCAGTCATCGCTTTTATACAATCACAGAGTAATCCCCATAACTTAATCTTGATTTTTTGTGTAATCCTCCATTAAAGAAAACTGCTTCACAAAATAGGATTTCAAGAAGATTAAATGCACTTAACTGTGCCATTTTAAAGAGAAACATAGGTGTGTGTGTGTGTGTGTGTGTGTGTGTGTGTGTGTGTGTGTGTGTGTGTGTGTGTGTGTGTGTGTGTGTGTGTGTGTGTGTGTGTGTGTGTGTGTGTGTGTGTGTATGTGTAAACGGGAAAATACATCACTAAAGGGCCACTAAAATGGAATAGTCCTGTTGTGACTTTTTTCTGTCTGCATCTGTACATTGTAAATGCATATATAGAAATTACTAGAAAGTGTATAGAAACCGTATCATCATGGCATTTCCTACATAATTACCATGTACTATTACTCTTGGGTACTGTAAAATTACACATACATTTAGAGGGATAGTTTGTGCTCAACTGCCAATGTTATGCCTTCATATATCACACATACCTGCACCATAAATAATGTACAAAGCAGAAGAGCACAATTCACTTCTATATAACTGAAGCCCGTACAAGCAGTGATAAATGCCACAAGACTTCAAGTATATTTTATTTATATTGCCATCAAATTACATGGCTAAGCTTTCTTGCCCTACAGTCTGGACAAAAAGGACCCGAACATCTGTTAATCCATTTTTTTATTTATTATGTTTACATTTTGGTTACCAGAGTATAACACTGAACAAAACACATGACCAAGTGAAAGCTCAACCTGGGTTACATTTAAAATTGTAACAAAATATGTTTGAAACACAACCTTCGCTACACAAAGAGTACTAAAAAATAAGGTGCAAACAAGCAGAGATGTGATTTACAATATTTACGGGAGTGGAGATATAAATGTTCCAGTAAGGAATAGAGGAAAGAAGCACATTTTTGCCTGAAATTAAGTGACTTAGAAACAGGTTTAGCAATGGTTATCAGGAATGGATATACCAGGTATTTAGCTGGCCTGATACTGCAAAACGTTGCTTTTGTTTGTCTTTCGGCTTTTCCCGGTTAGTCGCCACAGCGGAACTCTGGTCCACTAATGATTGGCAGTAGATTTTCAGGAATGCCGAGGTGCCAGCTCGACGTTCAACCTTCAATGAAGGCACGCCCATTTATGCATGTCTTTCAAACGCCCACCCAACTGGGGGGAGGATATGCAGACTCCACACAGAAAGCACTCCCCGTACTCCAGCCGAGAATCAAACGGGAGAACCTCTTGCTGTGAGGCAGCAATGCTACCACTGCACCACCGCAGATGTTGGACTTAATACTGCAAAACAATTGTAACAAAACAAAGAGCAATTAGTAAAAGAAGCTATGCACAGTTGTACAGGTGTCAAACTAGTTAGTTTGTTTGTGTCTTTCGGCTTTTCCCGGTTAGGGGTCGCCACAGCGGAACTCCGGTCCGCTAATGATTGGTAGTTGATTTTTATGTGCCGAGTTACCAGCCCTGATGCACAACCTTCAACGAAGGTACGCCCATTCACGCATGTCTCCACGCAGATGACGCTCTAGCTGAGAATCGAACCGGACAATATCTTACTGTGAGATGACAATGCTACCGCAGCACCACTACCGCGGGATCTGTCAAACTAGTTAGTAATACACAGATATTAGAAACAAAGAAAAAATGTGACACAGCAAAACAGATCAAAAACACTTCCTTCAGGTGTGAGAGTAAATAAATGAGCAATCAGAGAGTTATAAAATTCATATACATTTACAACTTATATTTAGTAATAAATTGCACTGCTCGACACATACTACTTTGATTTTCACACTTGCAATACCAATTAATTGCAATAACTTTAAAATAGGCTTCTGTGGTAAAGATTAAATGTTTTGCTTTTTGGTTTGTGACTGCTAGTTGGATATTGTACTACTGTAAAATCATAAGAAATGTTAAAAGTACTAAATAATTTGGCTAACTATGTGCTGGCATTTGAATGAGCAATAGATTAATGTATCATATTCAACAGATGTCCAGCAATGGTAAAGCAGCAGACTTTTCTTGAACAGCTAATTATACTTAAGGCCATTCTATTTCAAAAATAAACAAAACTAAAGTGAACTGAACATATGTCATAAAACAAATGTTAAAAGAAACATTACTTCCCTCACTACTCTATCCATTCCCTACATAAACAAAACAAAACTATTACCATTATTTGGAATTTTTGCTGTAACATCTGATAAAATGCCAGTCAAAAAGTCTTTATGTGAATTGCCCCGTTCACTTCAGTTATCCAGAAAATAAATATTGTTGAAAAATACGCGATATAAGGCTCTGCTCATTCTACAGCAGGAAGACCATTCTGTCACTGGAAATGAGGGCTGCTTTAAATTCAAGCCCTCTGCTAACTGTCCCACATATTCAAGCTAAGGTAACTCAAAAATAATAAAATACAGTAACTGTATGTACACACATAAACAGAGGGAGAAGATATGAAACATAACTTACAGATGAAATAGCAAGCAGTTCAAATATTTTTTTTGAATTTTCAAAAAATGATGTGTGGCACAGCTTTATATGAGCATCTTTCAGCTGACATCTTCCACTTTCCCCATACATTTATTTAGATAATGTTTTGTCGTTGTTAAACCACTGCCTGGCACTAGCCACAAAAACAATTATATTTAAGCACTCTTGTTCAAGAGAATGAATGAATTAGCATCATGTACACAGACATACACAAACATGCATATATATATATATATATATATATATATATATATATATATATATATATATGGTTCACCTTCATTTCATCAACAGTTTATTTCACCGACAACCAAGTCTGCAGGCCCAATTCACTGAAACTTCATTTCACTGACACTTCATTTCACCGACACTCATTTCGTCGAAAATAATATATGGCCTATTCCCCACTGTAGAGTGACCCTGGAGTTAGAATATATAGTAAGGGGGTGTGTGGGGGGCATAGCCCCCCAGAATGGGGAGTTTGGGGGCAAAGCCCCCCACATATCATAAACATTTTACAGTATACAGATGCATTCTTACAAATGCAATGAATAACTATTACCAACAAACCATTATAGAATCCCAATATGCCCCCCACACCCCCAACTATATATTCTAACTCCAGGGTTGCTCTACAGTGGGAAACAGGCCAAATATCATTTTTGATGAAATGAGTGTCGGTGAAATGAAGTGTCAGTATAATGAAGTTTCAGTGAATTGGGCCTGCTGAGTTGAGTGTCGGTGAAATGAACTGTCGACGAAAATAAGGTGATCCATATATATATAAACACATTTATTTTTCATGACAGTGTTCATTATTAAAATGGCTCTGTCATTTTGCTGCTTATGCTTAGGAGTTCAACTACATTTTGCAGTATTTATTACTGCTTGTTCACAGCCTCATTAAATTGATGACAATATTCTACTGAACTGCTGCTTTATTTGTGCTGTCTGTTACTGTTGTGATTGTGAGCTACTGTTTTAAAGGAATCTACTGATAAACTATAATTCATTGCTATCTACTGCAACTCATTACTGTTTAAATGCACTTTACTGCATTTCGTTGCTGTTTAACTGCATTTTTTCATACTGCGAGTTCTGTTCTTTTGACTATAAGTGATTAATGTGTGCTTCATTGTGAGGTTTTGTAAAGTGTTCTTAACCTTATAATTGACTAGCATAGTCCAGATACAGGTCTGCTGCATCCAGAGCTTCAGCTGCATGGAGTTTAACCCTTTTTGAGGAATTCCAGCTACAATTTTTCCCTTGTAATGCTTGTGTTATCGCCTAGTAGTACTAATCTTAGACTTTCCTCCCTTAACCCGCTTAGCTCTTTCTGGACTCTCATCCTTAGTTTCTGACAAATATGGCTGGACAATTTCCTACATTTTCACTTGCCAGTCTACTTAATATGGCCATCTTGAGACAGTGTAGCAACTGCCTCATGTACACAGACAACCCTCTACTACTACTACCAAGGAACACAATTTGTGAGAGATGCAATTACATCAAGCACCTAGTGTCATTGCTCCCCACCCCTGAAATCAGTATATCTGGCACTGAGAAGGTTGGCAACACAAACCCCACACCTAGACAACACAACCCCACATATGCGGAGGTCCTCAACAAAAGTATACCCAAACAAATGAAACCTCTGAGGCATAAATGCACGTGAACTCCATGGCCCACCACACCACACATAGTCCACACATTTTACTATCAAAAGCACGAAAATCACTTACGCGAACGGTGATTTCTGCGACAAATTAATCGACTCATACATATTAAGTAGGTTGGATGGTCGACACAACAATGTCGACAAATTCTGTCGACCATAGTTTCTAAATCCCCCATTCACAGCAATGCTGTGAATCCCTGCCCTGTGTACGTCCTTCTGAACGGTCGTACACATGAACGTCGATATTCCAACTGTCGCTCATACCATGGTAAGGGGGTGGCTGTCAGACACGTCAACATCGACTTTTTGACTGCAAACCAGTCCACACACCTGTGTCTCACAGCCACCAAGGCCTAAACATAAACCCAACATATTAGTCATCGGAGACTTCATTGTGAAACCCACAGATGTGCCCCTCACCAGGCTGGATAAGGAGAAAGTCACGATTAGTTGTTTGTCAGGTGCCAGAATCCGCCATATCACCAATGCACTCATGTCTCTCAGCAGGTACTGTTATGACTCTGTCATAGTCCATGTTGGAGTGAATGACTTGAGATGTACCTCCCTGGAATTTATGAAGAGAGACATGACCGAGCTCATTGAGTATGTGTCCCAGGCAGGTATGTTCCTAGCCTTAAGCAGCATTCTACCATCACCCAGAATGATGCCTCAATGTTGTTGTTGTGTCTTTCGGCTTATCCTGGTTAGGGGTCGCCAGAGCGGAACTCCAGTCTGCTAATGTTTGGTAGTGGATTTTTACGTGCCGAGTTACCAGCCCTGACGCACAACCTTCAACGAAGGTACGCCCATTCACGCATGCCTCCACACAGAAGATGCTCTAGCTGAGAATCGAATGGGACAATGTCTTGCTGTGAGGCGACAATGCTACCGCAGCAACATGATGCCTCAATACAATCAGAAAATGATTGACTTCAACAATTGGCTTAGTTTCTGGTGTCATTCCAAGGGGATCAAGTACCGAACAGCCTGGGATGACATGATTGACAAACCACGATGCTTTGCCGAGATGGCCTGCATCTGTTTCCCTTGGGCTTTTAACTCCTGGCAAAGGCTCTTGCCTCCTCTATAGTGCCTTCAATGCCATGAGGTCAAAACTACAACATGAAAATTTCATCAAAACGTAAATTAAAAGGTCATGCTGCTAAACGCTAGGAGTCTAAACATGAAACTGCACTCATTGCAAGCATTCTTAACCATGGAAGAAGCTGACATTTGTGCAGTCATAGAAACCTGGTTCAAAACTGTGGACAGCACCCCATCCACAAAAGGTTACTCATTCTATCATTCATTCAGACCCCAAACCATGGGCAATATATATAAAAGACATACACACCTCTAGGCTGGTCAAACTGTATGGTTCACAGGAAACACTCCAGGTGCAGTTAACAATTGATAAGATCCCTATTCAAATCATAGCTAGCTATAGGCCTCCAACTCTGACTCAAGATGCCTGCTCCACCTATCTGGCCCTCTTTGAATCTATCAAGATTCAACCCTTTACCCTGATCCTGGGCAACTTTAACTATTCAACCATAGATTGGAAGAAATGCTCATGCCAAAACACAAATGCCCAGAGATTCCTTGATTTCTTCAATGCATATGCTTTGGACCAGTCGGATGACACCCCCACAAGAGGTGAAAATATCTTGGACTTGGTATTAACAAACATGAGTAACCACTGCAGCATCCCTACAGTGTCATCATCCCTGGTAAGTTCCGACCACAAAGCAGTCACTTTCAAAGTCACCATCTCCCCCGACCCCTCAATAGCTAGGGTCAAACAAAAAACTTCTCCAAAGCTTATTACAACCTCCTGAGGGAAGGTATAAACAGATTCACAGCCCTCTCACCATCTATAGGAACTGGCACATATGTCCAAACCTACACCAAAGTACTATATGAGCATTTATATAGCTGCATGGAATCAGGAATACCAGACAGGACAAAATCCTCCTCCTCAAGGAAGAGTAAACCTGTCTGGTGGACAGCTACAATAAATAAACTCTATAATAAAAGGAAAAAAATTGCTATCCAGGACCAAGAAGGAGCAGGTGCCAAACTGGAAGCAATCTCTCCTTAGCCTGAACAAGCAAAAAAGAGCACTAGTGAAATCCTCCAAAGCAAACTTCTAGTCCAAACTGGCCACACCCAGGTTGATAGCATACTGACTTTTGACCACCATATTGGCTCTGTTGTACAGAAAGTTTTCTACATGGCCCACCTTATTAGTAAGGGTATCTCATCCAGGGACAAGGTGGTCATAACATCCCTGTATTCTTCCCTTATAAGACCCATTATTGAGTACAATGCCCCTTTCAACATGTACGTCACAAAGCACATGCAGCAGCTGGAGAGACCACAGAGGTTCCTCACCCAGAGAATCCTGGGCCTCAAACATCTACCCTACACAGATAGGCTAAAAGCCCTGTCCCTCTACTTAGTCTCCTACAGTCTCCTCAGAGATGACCTCTGTCTGGCATTCAAAGCAATCTCAGACCCTGTTCTAATAGGACTGGTGCACATCCGCAAGTCAAGCTCCACTCAAGTAACCTACACGTGCGACCTCAACCTGGTCTGTGACATCAATATGATTTGTTGGCGGGACAGATTTGTGTCCCAGAAACTCCCCCTTTTGTGGAATAGGTTCCCTCTCCACATTAAGCAGAGTACCTCATTAAACCTTTTTAAGCGCAACCTGGATAACTTGATTGGGAACAGAAAACACAGCCCTGGGATTCCACCTGTGTCCCTGCTGGACAGTGGTGTAGGGTGCTGACATGTTGGAACATGGGATAAATTCTTGGCTAGGCTTGTAAGGGCCTCAGGACCAATAGTCTAGTAACTTCCTATGATCCTATAAAATCATGAATACTGGGATTTTAAATTCTGCTTCAAGTGAAAAAAAAATGAGTTTGAAGTACAGTTAAAGACCCTAACCACCCAACAGAGATGACTTAATGCCACTACTCTACCTTTTCATAACCATAATCGACTCCACATTTGTTGCAGCTTACAGAACCAAACCAAAGGCAATGGCAATTTTGCTTGCATAACAACTGCCCTATACAGTACAGTATGGAATTTACATTCATCTTCTATATTTACAAGGAATTTTGCAGCAAAATTTTGTGTTAGCTAGAAAATAGTTCACTGGAAATTAGAGTTCACAGTCCAATATATCTCAATTTTACAAAATAAAACTCTTCTTAGAATGCACTAGTTATGCCCCCAAAATTTTTAAATCTAGATCAGCTGGATGTCCATTATAAACGTGGAATTTGTAGAGGTCTAGTGTGTGATACATGAAATATCTTATAATTTAAGTTCTGGGAATTTTGGGATGAGTTGCAAATCCATGACTCGTGAATTAACTTCCCTAATACTATAGTAGAAGACATTTCATGTATCACATAAACTAGACTCCATGTATTTGATTTATTCATTTTTTTCTGGAAGAGTGGTATTTTCCAATGAATTTAACTCACTACATTAACTGCTTACATCTGCTAGGGCATTGGATACAATAGTTTTCAAAGTTTCTTATGAACAAAATGGCTCATGACAAGTTTTGTACTAATGAAGGTTTCAACTTTTCTTTTCATAGTTTATTTATTTAATGCATTTTAACAGTTTCATGCTGTTATGCTATGCTTTGTAATTTAGCCATTCTTAATTAACTTTTTCTTTTTTTTTTAAATTGCCAGTGGACCTGCCCAGTGGCTATACTAATTGACACACGTACTATTAATTCCTTCTACATCTTACAACTGAACATTGTATATTCTAGATTAAGGAGGGGTAATGCAACAGGTTAATGAAACTTTATGCTATTGCTTGTAGGAAAAAAGTATTTGTGGCTTACACCTGAATTGACTGTATATACTGAATGATTTATTATTACAAGGTGCAATTAATTCTAGACAATCTGACTTTCTGAAAGTTTGTGACCTTCAGTTTCTGTTATATTTGGGATAACAAAAGTTCACATGGTTGTGGAACAACCTACTTTCTGACCTACAGTAGTGGAGAAAGGGTAAAAAATGGAGCCCTTGCCAAGTGTGTTGATAGAAAACTTAAGGGATTTTTATTGTGCATTTTTGCACAATTAAATATTCGTGGAATCTCCTAAAAAGATTGTTTTTAGTTTCATTTAAAAATGACCATTGTTTTGATCTATTAATAGCGTTCTCCCATGACATTGGTTAAAGTCATTTACTGAGGTGTTGACAGATTAAAAAAAATATATGTAATATTGACACATGACTTAAACAAGAATTTATGGAATTAGCATTGGTCAATATTTTTTTATATTTGAAGGATAATTTCTTTCAGTGTCTGAATCTACAAATTCAAACATTTTTTTTCCACTGGCAGTTCTATTTTATTTTTAAATCCAAAAATAATAAACATTTACATTCATTGTCTTTATACAATATGTTTGTTTAATGGTCATTGCCAGTAGAACAGTTTGAAGAATGTGTTTTATATTTACCTTCTACCTCTATGATAAGGCTTTTGATTCTTAATCTTAATTGGATGTTATGTTTTGTAAAAATGTGTGCTTAATGATTGTTTTCCATCCACATTTAATACACTCATCTTTTCAAATGCATATTTTCATTTTAATAGTAGCCATCCCCATAAGCAGACGGCTAATCACATAAAGAGCCAAAATGTTGAGACTGTCCAGACTTATTACTAACAGTGAGGCCTTTGAGACAGAAATCCTGAAAAGCTATTTTTAGAGATAGCTAAGGAAGTGAGAGAAAAACAATTAGATTTGTACATATTTAAACAATAGCAATTGTTAGAAAGTCTAATGAGAATTAAACAGCTATGGTAATCTTCCCATACATGAATAATACAAATAAATTAAAAATATGAGTAAAAACTGGGCAGTTGCATTTAATGAAAAGTTAATGCAAAAGTTGGGAATCATGCACAATTTTCTTAACAGAAAAAATAAAAACATAAAAGAAATTTGGAAATAGGAAAGATACTTAAAGAAATTATTGATGTTAAGATGAGAAAGTGTGGACATTGTAAAAACTGCAAATGTATTTATGGCAGCTGTAACATTTGTGTCAATGAGTACTCTAGGATGATAGGTAACCCAAGTTATTTCGATTTAACACTTCAGGTATTGTTTACATTGCATTATACATTTC
Source organism: Protopterus annectens (assembly GCF_019279795.1). NCBI lineage: Eukaryota > Metazoa > Chordata > Ceratodontiformes > Protopteridae > Protopterus > Protopterus annectens. The sequence continues at coordinate 540,215,455 of NC_056730.1, read as the reverse complement.
ATATAAAAGAGTTTTATGTCATAAAATGAAAAGGGCATTACAGTGAATAATTTACAAATATGCTTTTGATATAAAAATAAAGGTACACACTCAATAAGCACACTATGATTTATTAAGATTTAAAAAATGTCATATGCTTTACATTGTGAAAGGTAGTAGTAAACAGCAGAGGTGGAACATGGGAAGCTTTGTTAAAATTCAAAGAAAAATTATGACAACTGCACATCATACAACCACATCTTTCTTAATAATCAGGTCTACATCTCAAGAGTTTCAAACCCAAGATCAGCTAAGCTCTCAGTAGACCTTCTGAATGTTTTTAAGTTTTACTTTTCTAATATTAATGTTCATGTTTACTTTACATTATTTATATCATTTTAATATTTATTGGACTCATGTGACTTTAAATATTTTGGTCACATATTTTAAGATTACTCAAAAGGTTGGTAAGCATTCTTTAAATACTTTTGATGAAGTGCAGATCCATGAAGGAAGAAAGCTCTTAACTGTTCGTTTGTAACAGAATTACTACCTTGTGGCGTCATTCGGCTGAATCTGTTTTACTAGTTGAATTTCTACATCAGGCTGTAATTGTTTTATTAGTAGTTTCAACTTTTTTAGTCATAGTTCATTTATTTAATATATTCTAAGCGTTTATATCACGTTATCGACAGATGAAAATAGCGAACACTATTTCATCGGCCCCAAACATCTAAACATGAAAATATTGAATATTCAGAACAGCAAATTTTTTCCCATGGAAAAAATTTGCTGCTCCGAAACACATACACACAACACAAGCACATCAAACAAACAGCAACCACACACATACACTTAAATTCTTACATCTAACGCTACACTAAATTAAGCATACACTATTATTTACCCACTTACCTTAACCCCAACCCTAACCCTAAGGTCCGTCACTATCGCACACTCACCTAACCCGCACCCTAACCCTAACTCACTTAAACCGCCCCTAACCCAAAAGTCTGTCACTATCGCACACACGCCTAACTCGCGCCCTAACCCTAACTTACCTGAACCCAACCCGTAACTTTCCACCACAGCACTAAGAATAGCGAAGCCACAGAAACGGCCAACCAAATTCTTTCCCTAGGAAAGAATTTGCTGTTTCTGCAGCTTTGCTATTCTTAGCGTTCGCTGAATAGTGTTCGATATCAGAACATTCTAAGTTTTAATACTTCAATGTTCTGATATAGACCCTATTTTAATAGTTTAATGCAGGTTATAATATGATTTATTGTTTGGCTGTTTTTAGTCAGCGTTTTTTAAATCAATAGTTAATCTGCCTGGTAGCTCCACTTCCTTAAGCTAACTGGCCCATCTTTTCCACCAGCGGTGAGAGACAGGCATTCTGTGGTTAGGAAAGTGTCCCATGACCCATTTGTTCATGTCCAAGATGCCTTATCAGCATATTAATTCCCCCTCTAGTGAGAGTGGAGTAGTAAGGAGAAGACTTGACTTCTAGGTCCAATGGTGCAATCTAACTTCTCCCCAGAAGCAACCTACCATTCTGACAGTGGTTCTGTGAGCTGTGCAGTGGCTGCTGGCCTCAGGCAGCGTACCTCTGCATGCTCTCTGGGCTACATGCATGTGCACATAGGCAGCAGATGCTCACAGGTTCATGCTCCATGGTTATTGTGACACCCATGCACTGGCCCAGCAATCAAGGAGCCTCAATCCTCACCACTAACACCAGTGAGGGGAGTCCATACTGGGAAGGGATAATAAATACACACAAAGTAAAGTGCAATTTCCCTTAAGAGCACACAGAGATCACAGTCAGTCTGGGGCTGGTTTCTCCCCTTTCTCTCTAGGTCCCCAATAAAACTCCCCACTGGCACAGCTATAGGGTCCAGATCTCAGCCTAGTGATACAGCTAAAACCTCCAGCACCCTCTCTGTCCAACCATTGCTTTGTGTCCCTGCCCAAGTAGCTGAGACACACACACTTTGAGATAAGAGTTATATACAACCACACAGACACTCCTGAGGAAGGCTGGCACAGGTGCTCCAGCTGTGCCCCTTTTCTGCCCAGTCTAAAAGGTAGTACCAGCTGCCACCACCCAATAATGTCAGCTACTCAATGGCCCTTCTGAAAGGGTGTCCCATTATTACTGTGCAATATTACTATCCAAATGGTAAGTGTGACTGAACAGTCAAGGCTTATTAGAGTGAATTGGTACAGTATCACTATATACATGCAATGTACTCTAGAGCTTAAATTAACTCTACATAAAACAGCCACAGTTGAAAGTTTTAAAAATATTTAATAATAAATAATAAAACACAAGACAATACTTCTTACTACACAGTGCTAGTCAAGAGTTCAGAGACCACAGAGAAATACTTAAAATAATACCGTAGAAAAGTTCTAACATCAACACAGAGAACAGTTAGTATAATCTTCCTAATTCCTAGCTAATTCTAAGAGAAAACACAGCTCTAAATAACTTACATCTAGAGCAAAGCAGAGCTGGTGATGTTGGATGTTCTCAAGATAAAATGCTCTGAGCTCTCTGATTCTCTTTCTTTAAATTGATAACACAGAGCTGCTTCACATGACATCATTCTTCACACTTCTCTGGTGTTCCCAGGTTAACAGAAACTACATTTACGTTCTTTACACCTGGTCAGAAACCAGAGCTATAAAGGACATTTATACATGCAAATTCTAGCCATTAACTCTGGTCTTAAAACAATAGGCAGGATGCCTCCCTCTAGACATATCGGCACTGAATTTTGACATCAAAGACAGTCATGAAATGCTTGACTTAACTTTCTTACAGTAGAGTACACTGTTGTTACATTTTTGCAGTTCTATATCCAATGCAGTCTTTTCACATTTAAGAGAACAAGCCTGTGGCTTACGTTAATATTTACAAATAACTGAATTATCTACAAAATTCTATCTGGCTAAGCTGGCAGCCTTTACCTGTCTTCATACATCTCCCCCTAGCACTCAAGCTAGTTTTTCAAGTGACCCCTGAGAAAGGTTGCTTGAGAGGGTTAGGTTTAGCTGAGTATACCTTACCCTATTCCCTGTCTTGACAGCCCATCTGGATTGGCAATGCTAATCCCACTGCAGTGCCTCACTGACATATATTATGCCTGTAACCCTAGGCTCCATCTTAGTAACTTGACATTTTGCTGGCTGGTTTTGTTTAACCATGTTAGGGGAGTGGATCTGTTACTACAGTGAATTTTCTTCCATACAGGTAATGCTGAAGTTTCTGCAGTGCCAACACTATGGCTAGACTTTCCCTTTCTACAGCTGTATAGCATTCCTCCCTGGGTTGGAGCCTATGACTGAGGTAAACCACTGGGTGCTCTTCTCCCTCAGAAGAAATCTGGCTAAGTACAGCCCCACCCATGGTTTGAAGCATCAACCTGCACAACACATTATTTGCTGTAATCTGGACTGGCTAACACAGGGGGTCCTCCCAAAGCTTCTTTAAGCTTCTGGAATGCCTGCTCACATGCTGTGGTCCACACTACATTATCTGGCTTGTTTTTTCTTGTCAGGTATGTGAGGGGAGCAGCTATGGTACTATAACTGGAGACAGACTTTCTGTAGTACCCTGCTGTCCCTAAGAATGCCCTCACCTGCTTTGTGGTAACAGATGCAGGCCATGCCTGAATGGCTTCTACTTTGGCACGTTCTGGCCTGATCTTACTACTCCCCACTCTATGTCCAGGGTAGGAGATCTCTGCCACATCCACCTGACGTTTGCTGGGTTTAATAGTCAACCCTGCCCTCTGTAGCCTGCCCAGCACCTCCCTGACATGCTGAAGGTGCTCTTGCCAGGAATGGCTGTAGATAGCAACATCATCTAGGTAAGCAAGGCAAAACCCTCCAGCTAGGATATGATCTACTAGCCTCTATAAAGTCGCTGGGGCATTTTTCATTCAAAAAGGGCATCTGTATGAACTCATACAAGCCAAAGGAGTCACAAAGGCTGACTTCTCTTTAGCACTGGGAGTCAAGGGCACCTGCCAGTAACCCTTAGTACGATCAATAGTTTTAAGATATTTAGTCCCACCCAGTTGCTCTAGGGCCACATCTCTCCTTGGCATAGGGTAAGCATCTGACTCTGTGTGACTATTTCATTTCCTGTAGTCCACACAGAATCTGGTGCTGCCATCCTCCATTGGCAGTAGCACCACTGGGGAGGTCCAGGGACTGTTGGACTCTTGAATTATCCCTAGTTCCAACATCTTCTGTATCTCTTCCCTCAGAGTCTGTTTGACTCTCTCAGGCACCCTATAAAGGGCCAGCCTAATAGGCCTTTGGGGTCCTGTATCCACCTGGTGCTGCACCAGGTGGGTGCATCCTGGTTTCCCAGTGAACATGTCCCCTAACTCCTGTAACACTGCTTGGATTTCTTGAATCTGGGTAGGAGATACCTGCTGGGAAATTGCTACCCCTTCCATTGAGGTGTCAGTCCAAGCCTCACTGAGGAGATCAGTCACCAGATTTCCCTCAGACTCCTCCTGCAATCCACTGCAAATGCTCAGCACAAGGGCCTCCCTATCATGGTAAGGTTTCTTCATGTTAACATGATACAAGTTGTGCCCCCGCCTTCTGTCTAGCAGTTCCACCATGTAGTTAACATCACTTACCTTTCTTACCACCTTGTAGGGTCCCTCCCAAGTTGCTTGTATCTTCACAATTAGAACATCTAGTGCTCCCACTGGGAGTCATCCAGACAGACCTTCCCTACAGGCTGGGTGACCTGGCAGCAGCCGTTCACTCCTATCCTTCTCTGCCAGCTCTTACAGGCACCTGAGGTACTAGTCAAACTCAGGTTACCTTGGTTTTAGTACAGATTTTATTCCACTATGATGCAAAGTTAGTGAGTTAGTTTAGTTTTAATTTGTTTCGAAACGGATGGCTGTTTTGTCAGAAATTATATTTTCTGACTACCCAGCTGTAGTCTTTTTTTACTTTTGTTTTGTACTCTTTTATTTAATTGTCTTAATTCTGATTTGAAAACATTTTATTTTCAGGGGCTTAATTTAGATCAGACTGTGTTTTTATTTTTTGTGGGGATTATGTGTGAGAACATACCTCTCAACCACTTAGTGCAATAAATCTGGACAAAGCCTGTCCTAATTGGGGGGCAAAGACCCAAAAGTAGAGACTACATTTTAAATATTGCTCTAATAAACATAGAAAGTTCCTATAATAATAGAATTTGTGTTAGAATGCATTTTCTGAAGGATATGAAGTCTGAAACTCAACTGCATGTTATTATTTAGTGACTTTAAACCTTAGATCATCCGAGTGATTTGTCAAAAAAAAAAAAACAGTTTTTATGAGGAACAGACCAAAAACATGAAGCAAGAATCTGGACATTCTGGGAAAATCTTTACAATTCAGAGGTATGGACTGTTGTATATGAATTTGTATGTGAAATGTATGTGAATGTGTTTCTGCTTAACAGTCTGTCTGAATTTTAAAGTTTAACTTTTGAAAATGCTAATCTTCTGTGGAAATACTCTGTTCTACTTAGCCAGTTGCTGAATTGTGTAATTGAAAAGTACAGTTGTGTACACTTACCATAAATGTAGATGTTCGAGTGTATTCACTGCTGCAGTCATTACATTTGGGTTATCCTGCTGGCAGGTTGCCCTCAGTCGGCCTGAATTCCAAAGTCTTGGGTCCTGCGTCGGCCGCTGTTGCCTCTTCCCTGACGTCAGGTCATCAGGGGTATAAAAGATGCAGCCAACGCCATTTTATTTAGTTTTTCTTGCCCCAGATGTCAGGTGCCACCAAAAGGGTAGGCTAAAATTATGTAAATAAAACATACATGCTCCAAAATAAGCTTTACCTTCATCTATAAGCAAATACACCACCTAGGTTGTATATATTAGAGAAGTAAAGATATGTTCCAGCAAAAATAAGGGGGATGGCAGGTGGGTAACCTGGACTGCAACAGTGAATACACTCGAACATCTACATTTATGGTAAGTGTACACAACTGTACTATGTTCTTCGTGTTTCACTGTTGCAGTCATTACATTTGGGTTGAGTCCCAAAGCTATGGTTGGGGGGCTGGAGCTAAACAGAATTAGGAGCGGCTATGAGGCCCTGCAGAACTGCAGTGGGAAAGCCTGCCCTGGATTTAGAGTAAAGAGGCAGATTGTAATGTTTTGTAAAGGTGTGCACTGAACTTCAAGTAGCAGCCTCTAAAATGTCTTTGGTTGGTACTCCCCTGAGAAAGGCTGAAGAAGTGGCTGCAGCTCTGGTTGAATGTGGCCTAATGCCCTTAGGCACTGGTTTGTCATGCTGTGAGTAGCAGAAACAAATGCAGTGACCTATCCACTTTGAAATAGTCTGCTTGGAGATAGCCTTTCCTTGTGATGCTGTGGCATATGCCACTAGTAATTGCTCTGTCTTTCTGAAAACTTTAGTTTTGTTCAAGTAGAATCTAAGTTGTCTGTGTAAGTCCAAAGAATGCAGAATTTTCTCCCCCTTGTTCTGTGGATTTGGATAAAAAGTTGGCAAATGAATTGTTTGGTTAAGGGCTACACTGGATACCACCTTAGGCATAAATGTAGGGTTTGTTCTCAGAGAGACCCTGTGCGGATAGAAAATGATAAAGGGTTCCACAGCCATAAGAGCCTGTAGCTCTGAAACTCATCTTGCAGAAGTTATTGCTAGGAGCAGAGCTGTTTTCCAAGATAAGAACTTTATGTCCGCAGTAGCAGCTGGCTCAAAAGGAGGTAAGGTGAGTTTTTCCAAGGCATAACTGAGGTCCCATGCAGGTATTGGCGTTCTCCTTGGAGGCCTTAAGTTTTTGGCTCCTCTGAGGTACTGCCTTAATAAAGGATGAGAAAAGATTGGTGGCTCTGTATTGTAATGAGCCGAAATGGCGGAAGCATGGATTTTAATTGATGAAAAAGATAGGCTTTTGTCCAGCATCTCAGTTAAATATTGCAAAATCTGAGGAATATTTGGGACAGCTGTATCAGTTCCTTGTGCTTGGTTCCAAGCGCAAAATCTCTTCCATTTCCCAGCATAGGATCTTCTAGTACTAGGCCTTCTGGCTTCTAAAATGACATCCATTAACAGCTTTACTGATGGGTGTAGTTTGTATGGATGCATTATCCACCATGCTGCCAGGTTTAGGGTCCTGAATTGGCTATGCAGAATATGACTGTTCTGCTGGGACAGTAGATGAGGTACTTGAGGTAAGGTCCAGGCTGGGCATTAGGACAAGTTCCTTAAGATCGAATACCAGTACTGGCGTAGCCAGTCTGGGGCAATCAGAATCTTTTTTGGTTTCTCCTGCCTGACCTTTAGGAGTACCTTGGGGAGGAGAGGCAGTGGAGGAAAGGCATATACTGATAGGTTTGTCCAGTTGAAAGATAAGGCGTCCACTTTCCAAGCTTGTCTGTGATAAGTCCTTGTGCAGAATCTTTTTAGTTGATTGTTTTGAGGGGAGGCAAATAGATCTATGTCCGGGCGTCCCCATTTCATTGTTATCATGCTGAAGACTTGTGGATCCAGGTGCCACTTGTGGGGATCCATAAGGTTTCTGCTTAGTTCATCTGCCAGAGTATTTTCCTTTCTTGGCATGAATTGTGCCTGCAGATGAACTTGGTAAATCAATGCTGTGTCCCTTAAAGCCATGGCTAGTCTGCACAAGGGATAAGAATGAGTGCCCCCTTGCTTGTTTATGTACCACATGACCGTGGTGTTGTCTGTCTTTATCAGTAGTTGTCCCGGATGAAGTCAGTCCTTGAAGGCTGTCAGGGCATTTTGAACAGCTAGCATCACTTTTTGATTGATATGTAGATGCTTTTGGTTTGTGGACCAGGTGCCCTGAATGCCTCTTCCTGCCATGTGTGCCCCCAGGCATAATCTGATGCATCCGTCGTTAGGCTCTGCCTGGCTGGGGGTAGTGAGAATGGTTGTCCCTTGTTTTGGCGACAAGCCTTTGCCCACCATCGAAATTCCTGTTGCACGCAGGGAATTAGAGTAATCATTGTTTCCAGACTGTGGCAATATTGTGTCCAGACTCTTTTAAGGTACCATTGAATTTTCCTCATATGCAGTCTTGCATATGGAATTAGTAAGATGCAGGATGCCATGAAGCCCAAAGCCTGCAGAATTTTTCTTGCAGATAACTGGGCCTTTGTTGCCATTTCCTTGAAATAGGTAGTCAGTTGCCTTTGTTTGTCTGGAGTGAGATAAGCCATCTGGGCATTTGTATTTAAGCTTGTACCCAGGAATATTATCTCTTGAAAGGGTATTAGTTTTGATTTCTTTTTGTTGACTGTGTACCCTAGGCATGTTAAAAGTCTTATCACAAAAGTCAGATGCTGTAGTAGAATGCCCTTGTTCTCTGCTTGTATGAGGCAGTCATCCAAGTAAGGATATATCTGTATTCCTCTTTGTCTGCAGTAAGCAATTACTGGTGCCAGGCACTTTGTGAAGACCCTGGGCGCAGTAGATAAGCCAAAGGGGAGTGCAGAGAATTAGTAATGCTTTGAGCCAGCCTTGAATTTGAGGTATCTTCTGCATGATTGTCTGATTGGGACATGCAGGTATGCCTCTTTTAGGTCTAAAGTCACGAGCCAAGCCTTGCTGCCCAGCATGGGCAGAAGCTGCTGTAAGGTCAACATCTTGAATTTTGGTATATCCAGGAAAGTGTTTAGAATATATAGGTCCGGTATTGGTCTTCATGCTTTGTCCTCATGCTTCTGCCCATTGTTTGTCTTGAGATCCTGCCCATTGATTTTTTTTTGGCAGATCTTCCTAACCATGGTTTGCCATGGCAGTATATGGAAATGAACTTTGTGCCTCTGACACCTATTCAAGTGTCCCATTTGTCCTGGGTTATAATGCACAATTTTGAGAAGTTTTGAGAAAAAAAGTGCTAGTTGCTTCAAAGGAAGTGGCCAGAAGATAGGTGCTTGGTTGTTACTTTTTGTGACTGTGTCTTTGTGGTTTGTGATTTGTCTTCCACCTTTGCTGGTAGCCTCCACCTGTTGCTTAGACCCTCTAGGCTGACTTCTGCCTGTGATCTGCCTCTAGGTGCCTAAGTCCTGCTAAGACCAATTGTCTAAGACTGAAAGCTCCAATTCTTGTAGGTGCTGTCTAGGTGAAAGCTGTAGACTGTTTTCCAGCAATTTTGTCCTCCATTTGCTTTCTTTATTCTCTTTCCTCCACCATTTCTTTTCTCACTTGCATTTTAAACCAAACATCTAATCCATTTTCTTTAGCATCACATATTTTGCTTTTAACCTTTTAATTTGATTTGTTCCTTATGAAGAGCACATAACAGCGCTTAGAGCAGGCCTGCAGGAGCTGAAAAGACAGAGAAAAGTATGCTTTCCAACTTGTTCAGCTGCATGCCAGCTTCCTGCAACAAATTGTTGTTTTCCTGTTTTTCTTTTCAGAAATTTTTTTAATAATTTGGACATATAATGTTCTTGATATATATTGATCATGAACTAATATTGACGCATGGAGCAAAGACAGTTATAGCCAAAGACCCTTATTTTGAGATCTTTAAACTTTTCTCCCATCTTCCATCTATCCCCAAGGCTCAGAGTTTTAGGCTTAGAAGTTTTGTTTCCCTTAGAAGCCTTCCTGTCAACTAGTTTCTTATTCTCTAGTCTGGGTTAGGAGTTTTGAAAGCGAAAGTATGAACCCTGAGGGTTCTGTCGGCTCTTGGCCATCGGCAGGGGTAAGGAGCTGGAGGTAAAGAGGCAGGAGAACACATCACTCTAAATGTCTAACACAATAGCTGTCTAGTGCAGGCCTAATAGAGGTAGTAAAAGGAAGTCTCTGCTGAGCCTTTAGATTCTGAAAAATCTTTCTGAAATCAGTTGGATTCTGTGGAAGTGGGTATGCAAGGTTTCCAAGAGTAGTCCTCAGGAGTAGAAGCTGTAGGAATTGATTCTTCAGCATCAGAATCCTTATGGGGGGAAGAGAATATTCCTGATCAGAAGAGGCATCAGAAGAAATGGAAAGCTGATCTGAAGATTCATAGTCTGTCTCTTGCCTAGGCCTCTTATCAGGAGGGGGATGGGAACCCCTGATCAAGGTAATTAAGTCTTTGGCCATTTTGAGCATCTGTTTTTTGTGCATGGAGGCCTGTCCTTGTGGCTGGTGAACTTGTTTCTTTGCCTTTAAAGGTGTTTTAGCCTTTGTCTTTGAAGTCGGTTTAATATATAATTGTTTAGGTTTGAATACATCCTCAGAAGCCGATGCCTGCTCAGCGGCTCTGGAACCATCTGAGGGAATAATCTCCGAGGCTCCAATACCTTGAGTTTCCAGGGGCCTGTCTGACTCCACATGGGAGTAGGTAGCGGCCTGCGACTCGATTGCCTGTCTTTTTCTTTTCGTTTTTTGTGGTCGGATGGCTATCCGACGACATTGTATAATAATGCAAAATTGTACCGACGCTTAATAGTGGGTTGATTAACTTTAGCACAAAACAGACAACTAGCAATGTAGTGGTCAGGGCCTAGGCAAGGAATACAGTAAGAATGAAAGTCCTTATGAGGTATTTGCTTCCCACAAGAAATACAATTATTAACTTTTTCTGACATCGGTCTGGAGCAAGAAAAAAGTTTCCCCAATGGGATACTTAGCTTTTAATGAAGACTTTGGATCTGAAACTCTAACACGAAAATCTCAGGAGTTGGCCGACCAGCACTTGCGAACTGCTTCTGCTTCAGGCATCACGCGACAAGAAAGACTTAATAAAATGGCATCGGCAGCATCTTTTATACCCCTGACGACCTGACGTCAGGGAAGAGGTGACAGCGGCCGATGCAGGACCCAAGACTTTGGAATTCAGGCCGACTGAGGGCAACCTGCCAGCAGGATAACCCAAATGTAATGACTGCAACAGTGAAACACAAAGAACATCTGAAACTGTGACATTGATTATTATGCCTATTTTTGTAGGGATTTTAGCTGAAGGGTATGTGGTTGTTTTTCTTATTTTCACTGCTGCTTAACCTGTTAATTGTGCATTACCCTCAACTGCTGCTTAACCTACATACCTCTGATAATTATACCTTTTTAAATTTACAAATCTATCTATATATATTTTTTCTCAAGCTCTCCAACTTTCTCTACCTAATTTGTTTTGCTTACTGGCCCAGCCCTCCTGGACATCCAAGACCAGTCACAGATACCTATCACACCCTGTTTGCCTGATTCCCCAACAGGAAAAGTCCTAACTTCTCCCAGAAGTGAACTCAAAGGAATTAAAGAAAAGTATGTTACATGATGTTATACCTCCTTTAATTTGTATGCGACATTGCTCTATGACTTGCTAGGTGCTATTATAGGATTCTGGCCAGAATAGCCAGCAGCTATACCCTTCTTACTGTGAACCTCCCCCACACCTGCCTTATCCTAGCCTCCTACTTCCTATGTTTGAGACTTCTTTCTGCCTATACCTTTCTACCTCCTATAGTGGTTCCTCTCTCCACATTTACAGGATTTGTCCACTAGACGGCAGTCTTTATCCACCTTTAACTCCTCTTCCCTCACTCCTTCTTACTCACTATAATAAAAAATCTTGTCTTTCCCTGTCTTATTTTATTTTATTTATTTTTATTTAACATTTGTTGACCGGGAATGTCCGACTAGGTTCCACAGAGCCTGTTTTCAGTGGAGGCCCGGGGAGAAACACTCCAGATGCATGTCTTCTTTAACTGCTTGGTAACAGTCCTAGCTACCTCTGAAATCACTCTAATCCTTTCCCCTGTAACAGTACCCTAAGCATCCCTCTAACCACCCTGCTTACCTTCTGCTGTACTTACCTTCACCATACTCAGGAGTGGACTTAGGTCAGCTGGTGCCTAGGCAAAAAGGCTCCACGGCACACCCAACCACACCATCCAGTGCCCAAATCCTGGTCTACCTACATCAACTAAATACTGGAAAAGTGCCCCTCCTAAAGCGGCAACCTAGGCGGCCGCCAAGTTGGCCTATGCCTAAGGCCAGCTATGACCACACTGATTGTTTTTTTACACTGCCCTGCTGCCTTCTTTCCTTGGGTCTCCCCGCTCAGTTCACCCTGCGGGTTCACTCCACTCCCCTATCCTACCCCAAATTCCCACCCACCCCCAGTGCTCCTACACTTATTCTAGCCAAAGGTCCCCACCCCTTCATCTCTCCAAATCCACTCACATCTCCTCACTATCCCGTCCCCTTCCAGCATCCAATACTTTCTCACCGCCTCCCCCATCCCAAACCTTAAAGTGCTTTGCTCACTTCTAAACACCTCCCTCTTACACTCTCACAGTCCCCCTACATCCAACTAATTCCTCAATACCCTCTTCCCAACTATTCATTTATATCTACACCACACCATGCCTTCTCAAACCCTTCTCATCCCCTCCCTCTGCCTACTACTTCTAATTCCTCTATACCATGCTACCTCTTATTCCTCTTATGAACTACCCTCACCATTCCTATCCCCTCTTTACCCTACCATTACCCTCAACACCCATCATCACTCTACCACATCTCACTTTTACACTATATCACCCTCCTTAGTGCAACCAAACCCACTTTTCAAATTCAAACTAAAACGTCTGCCCTCCTCAATGAAACTTCAAATTTCTAAAGCATTATTATACCTCCCACAAAACACCAGGAGTAAACCCAAACCCCTGCTCTCATTCCCCTTTAACTGCCTATGCCTAGCAAGTGACATACACCCCAACCCAGGACGTAGTACCAGCAACAATTCAACTCCCCCTATTACCACCCATATTACCAACCCTAAATATCTCAAACTCCTGACCATCAATGCCGAGAGTCTAAAAAACAAAACAGCCCACTTCCACGCTTGGCTATACCATACCCTACCTAACATAGTAGCTGTCTCTTAGACATGGCTAAAACCAGATATTTCTGACTCTGAAATCCTACTCCCTGGGTTTCAAGCTCTTAGACATGACCACCTAAAAAAGGGAGGAGGAGTGGCCTTAATCTACTCTAGCCTACTCTCCATCACTCCCTACCAAAATACTATTCCTCAATTCAACAACGTTGAACTAGTCATAGGAATTCTCAAACTAAATAACCATAAAAGCATTTGTGTCATAGCCCTCTATATCCCCCTGGAAACAATACAAATACACTTGAGGAAATTCTTCTATGGGCCTCAGTTAATATCAAGTTTGAGACATACATCCTAGGAGATGTAAACATTGACTGGAACAAAATCACTGCCAATAATCCCACCATTTCAATCAATCCATTTAATTTCACTCAACTTAAAATGCCATTACCAGACCCAATAAAAATAACCCCCCAGGTTCCACACTGGACTGGATCCTTGTCTCCCTCCCAAATAAAATCTCCCACATTGGCACCTTACCAGACTCCATTAGTGATCACGTGCCAGCCTTCATCCATAGAGCACCCCCCTCCTCTCCAGACCTACACCAATATACCCATACTCGGAATCTCACAAACTTTAATGCCACAACTTTCTCCAATTTTCTCAATCTAATAAATTGGAACAATCTAAAAACTCTTCCAATAGAAAAAGCTGTTGAATTCTTCAACTCAACCTTCTTAGATACCCTGAACTCCCAAGCCGCAACAAGAACAAAACGCATAAAAACCAATTTGGCCCGCTGGCTTACTAAAGATACCAAAACACTCATGCAACAAAGGGACAAGACCTGGAAACTTTACCATCGCAATAAGCACCCTGACACCCTTCTTAAATATAAACAACTCCACAACCTAGCCAAAAAACATATTATACAGGATAAAAAAATTATACTATACCAAACTCCAGTCTACTCATTCCATGAACCCCAAACAATTCTGGAAATCCATCAACTCTCTTCTCAACCTAGGCACCAAAAACAACCCTTGCCCTGACACTAGTAAATCCGACCTATAAATAGCTACTCTGTTCAACTCCTTTTTTGCTAACTCCATAGCAGAACTCACAAAAACCTTCCCTAACAACAACTCCTCTCGCCAACTCAAATCCTCTCCCCAACCTTCCATCCTAAACGCTCCTTCTATAGTTCATCTCAAACCCATCCCCACCTCATATATAAAAAAACTCTCTAAACTTAAGCCATGCTGCAATGGCTCAGAAAACATCCCCTCACGTTTTCTAAAACATGCAGCAGACAGCATCGCCATCCCCATAAGTACACTCATCAATAGATCCATACAGGAATCAGATGTCGCTAAATTGTGGTGTGCAGCCTTTATCCTACCCCTCCATAAAGGAGGCAAAAATAACACCATCTCCAACTTCCGACCTATAGTAATTCTCTTCCCTATTTCAAAAATTCTTGAGAAATGCATCCACCTCAAGCTCATGCCTTTCCTTACAAATAACCAACTCCTCACCCCAACACAGCATGGGTTCCGTCCTGGCCATAGCATAATAACTGCTCTTCTCTCTTTTCTAGACCGTTAACCACGCCCGTGACTCTGGAGAACTTGTATCCACAGTCCTCCTTGACCTCTCCAAGGCTTTTGATACAGTCTCCCATACCCACCTTCTTACCCAACTTTCTAATCTTAATCTCTCACAAAACACCATTAGCTGGTTCAGCAGCTACCTCTCTGATAGATCTCAGGCTGTGAAATGTAAGATTGGCACCTCAGCCTTCCTTCCGACCCCAACCTGGGGTACCCCAGGGATCTATACTTGGCCCAATGCTCTTTAATATCTTCAATAATGATTTCCATGTAGCCGTTACTAATACTAAGATAGTACAATATGCAGGTGACTCAACTTCAGTCTGCTCTGCTTCTAAAGTCCCTGAGCTCCAAACTAAAACTCAAACTGTCTTCTCAACTACTGAGAACTGGATGCTTCAAAATCATCTCTCTCTGAATACCAACAAATCAAAAATCCTACTATTCTCTCCCTCAACATCTCTCCCCCTTGACAAAATCTCTTTCAGTATTATCAGCCATGCCAACTCCACTACAGATGTTGTTCCTTTTGCTAAACTTCTTGGGGTTACTCTTGACGAACACCTAAAATTTGATGCCCATATTCAGCTAAATATTAAGAAAACCCATCAGAAACTTGGCATGCTGTACAGAAACTTCCACTTCCTCTTCCCTTCAACAAAACAGGCCCTCGCCACTACCTACTTACTACCTTCACTGATGTATGGTGCTCCCCTACTAACCAACCTATCTTCCTCCATCTCTTCTAAACTGGAAACCTGTTACAACAAAATCTCAAAGTTTGCGACCACATCCAAATACTCCACTCACCACTGTGTACCTCTCCACCAGCTGAAATGGCTAGAACTTCCCAACTACCTAGACTACCTCCAACTCACCACAGCTCACAAGCTTATTTTTAAACCAACTAAATGTCCAGCACTAACAAACATCTTACCATTATACACCCCACACAGAACTCTAAGATCTACCCACCAAAATCTAATCTCTGTATACAAACCAAAGGGTCCTGCTGGTCAGCTTCTCCTATCCTTTTCCGTCACCAAAAATGGAATTCTCTCCCTCCATCTCTAAGAATCTCTGAAAACTTTGAACTCTTCAAAACCCAGCTCCTTTCTTACCTCTCCTATAAATGGACGTGCAATTGCACTCTACCCACCTAACCTGCTTAATACATGAATACATTCATTACACATAAGGTTCATTCTTCCTTACACACTAGAGATTAACCCTGTTTTAATATTACTTTTATAGCATTCTCAGATGTTTCAAACCTCTGTACAAATTTAACTCTGTACTACTGTTCTCAACCAGTTTTTTGTTTGTCTTGTCGGCTTTTTCCCGGTTAGGGGTTGCCACAGCGGAACTCTGGTCCGCTAATGATTGGCAGTAGGTTTTTATGGTGTTGAGTTGCCAGCCCGACACCCAACCTTCAGCGAAGGCACACCCATTCATGCATGTCTTTTGGAGGCCACTTGAATGCAGGGAGGACATGCAGACTCCACACAGAAGGCACTCCAGCCGAGAATTGAACAGAAGAACCTCTTGCTGTGAGGCAACAACGCTACTGCTGTATCACCGCGGCTTCCACTGTTCTCAACCAGTAAACATGTAAATATGTATTACATTTTACTCCATGTTGCAGTTTAACTTTGCTTAGTTTTGCTATTTCATAGTTACAAGTTATTTAACAACTATGTATTGTACTTTGTATTATGTAGCTTGTACTTTATATTATGGAGCTTTTCTCCCCGGGCCTGCACTAAAACGGGCTCTTTGAGCCCAGTGGACCTCCCGGTCATCAAACTGGAAATAAAATAAAGAAAATAAAATAAATGAACAATTTATTGTTTTTTTTTTCATACCAGATAATGGAAAAAGTGGTCATTGTTTTGTTTTAACTTTTTCACCCTAACAAGAAAGAATTCAATTCTATGGCTTGATTTAGGTGATCAGTTTCCAAAGGATTATTTCTGTGAATTCTGCATGCACAGGAAGTAAAGCTGAAATACTGTCAACATTTATTTCATGTTATTATTTTTTGTTTTAATTTTGTTTTACTTTTGTTTGTTAAATTAGGCATTGGGTCTAACAGGTTGTTTTAGGTTGCTGAACCTGTTTTGGGGTGTTAATATTTATGTTTTAAGAATACACTGAGAACTTTTACTTCAGTTTTTAGTGGAGCTTTTCTACCGGGGTCTCCACTGAAAAAGGACTTTTGCTCAGATGGACTATTCCAGTTAACAAATGTCAAATAACCAAACAAACAAACAAACAAATAAATAAATACATTATTGTAAATATGACACATTTAGAAGAAGTGCAAATTGTGCACATAAACTACTACTTTTGCAGAAAGTAACCAGACATCCCTTCCACCCAAACTATCTTTATAAAGTTCTGTAAGACAAAATACCTGCTTCTAAGTGACACAATGGCAAGCTTCAAATCCCTACCAAACCCAGTTAAGTGCTCTGAATACATGTAAATGTAAACCACCACACCAGCACATAAACTGCTGCACAGGTGCAGCAACACCCTATATGAACAAGAGCAGGACAAACCCCAAACAAGAAACCTACACGGTGGAGCAATAATATCAACAAGCTTTATAAATAAAAGGAAGTGAATTCTGACCAAAAGTAGGAAGAGTCATTTCCATAATGACAAAGCCCTCATCATTGAAATAAACAAACAACTAAGGAGTTTAATAAAATTCCCCAAAGCCAAGCTTGAGCCTAAAATAGCTACCCAAGTCAAAGACAATCATAAGGCCTTTTTTAGTTAAGTTTATCATTTCAAAAGCACAAAACACCAATGTGCTGAGCTGCTTGAGAACTATGTTTCCTATACCGAAACTGAAGATATAGCAAACCTACTGGCTGGTAAATTCAGCTGTAACTTTATCCTCTCTCCTCTCCTTTTGTCCCTCAATGTATACCTGAAACTGGCTCACCTCCAGCTATTATACAAGGCCAAGTCTTAAAAGTGCTACTAAAAGCTGAAAATATTGCATCAGTGGGTCCTGATACCCTATTAGCAGCATTCTTCTATCTCAGCCTCCACAAAGGTTTTGTACCCTGGGAATGGAGAACAGCTACAGACATTTCCCAGCATAAGGGAGTACCTTCCACATACCCAGACAGTTATAGACCCATGCATTTGACCAGCCTAATTCACAAAATTATGCAGTGTTATCATGGAAATAATCAATAAGGACACAGGGAATCTCCAAACTCTTGGCCTGTCTCTGGACTTGCCAAAGATGCGTAGTGCTTACTCAGCCTTTTGGACTACTTTGAAGTGGTCACCAAAGCAAAGAATAAAAGCAAAATAGTCCACACTGCAAAGTTCAACCTGGCCAAAGCTTTTAACAAAATATCCCATTCAGGCGTAAGAAAAGATAGATAAACCCATATGTCAACCACTGGAATGGCAACTGACTCAAAGATAAGACACAGGAAGTCATCTCCACAAAGAGACCACTGACCAGTAAAGTCCCACATGGTTCTGGAGTACAACCTCTTCTGTTTGGTTTCTACTACTCTAAACTAAAAAAAAAAAGGGGGGGGGGGGTGGCTCTGGCTGAAAAAGTCTGCATATGACTGCAAGTTACGGGCAGTCACTAAATCCTCAAATTACTTAGCCATCCTGCAGCAAGATTTGTCCCAAATAAGTTACTGGTACCAAAATCATGGACTGAAACTAAATGCCAAAAATTGCAATATCATATCCTTTAGGAAGTCATCTACCCTGGGGAACTACCACACTGACAATATGTCCCTAAGAGTTAACCCAGCTGTTCAGGATTTGGGAACTTATGCGGACAGTGACCTAAGTTTTGCACAACATGTGTCCATTGTTATAAGAAAGTTCTTCTATACTGCACAGTTTATACAGAAAAGGATTATGTCTAGATCTCGAAATCTCATTGTCTCCCTTTACTCACCCCTTATTAGGCCAATCATAGAGTATAATGCCCACTTTGCATGTATCTGTCTAGACACATGCAACAACTAGAACGCCCACAGATGTACCTTACTAAAAGGATACAAGGCCTAAATAACAGGTCCAACATGGACCATGTCAAAGCCCTGTTACTATACTCAGTATCCCACAGACTGCTAAGAGGTGACCTGTGTCTTGCATACAAGGCACTCTTTGATTCAGTACTGAGGGATTTATTGTACATCAGCAAGTGAAATGGTACCAAAAATACTTGGCCTAGGGATCTAAACCTCTTCTGCAACATCAACAGTCCAGTTTGGAGAGATGGATACATCTGGCAGAGAATGCTGCTGTTCTGGCATATACTCCCCATCCATGTAAAACAATGCACATCCCTGTCCATATTCAAGCACAACTTAGATCTATGGATGAGAAGCATAAAATTTATAGCAGGGCTGCTCCCTGTACTACTAATGGACAGAGGCAGCTGTCTAACAACAATTAGGAAAGGTAAATTCAAGCACCAAAAGGGAAATTGGCTAGGCATAAAAGGCTTGCAAATGCAGCTAAAATAGTACTTACTTATGAGCCTATAAGAATGTAAATAAATGCTGATGACATACCAAGTGTAAAGAAAAAAACAAAACAAAACAACATATTTACACTGTAAACAAGCTATGTGTTTTTATTTGGAGTTTATTGTTAGGAGAAAAAAAATATTATTTCTCACTCCATGGAAGTCATTGTGGCCAAAAGGAATAGAAATCTAAGACAATGTACTTTCTAATACCACTTTTTGCACTGACCATATACAGTCTGCTTAATGCTTTTTAATGCTATTATCAATACTGTCACTAAAGAAAATGCTTACTATAGATAGTGCTGTCTCTAAAGAAAGTGTTAAACAATTTTAATTTTAATTTGGAGTTTATTGTTAGGAGAAAAAAATTATTATTTCTCACTCCATGGAAGTCATTGTGGCCAAAAGGAATAAAAATCTAAGACAATGTACTTTCTAATACCACTTTTTGCACTGACCATATACAGTCTGCTTAATGCTTTTTAATGCTATTATCAATACTGTCACTAAAGAAAATGCTTACTATAGATAGTGCTGTCTCTAAAGAAAGTGTTAAACAATTTTAACTTAACTGCTATATCAACAAGGAAATGATCAAAGCTATTCTAGTTCAACTGAAAAGTACTGTCTATGTTACTTATGCAAATCTCAATAATCATATGCTACAATAATTTACGTGTAACCTAACGATGCCTTTTGCATTATGAAATCCAACTAAAAATTCATAGTTTAACTGCATCATGGTAACAATGCCATTAATTACTGGACATTTGAAGCATTAGCATACAGCATATCCTTTGCAGCTACATTTTCTCTGCCTCCAAATGTTAATGTTGTCTAAACTAATGAGATAATGGCAAGACTTTTGACAAACGTAACAAATAATGGCATTTTGGACTTGCAATACAATACATACCAGACACATGCCAGGTTTCAAAATATTAAAATTTACACCTCCACAGCACAAAAATTAGATGATTTTCACATAATTGTTGTTGTCTTTCGGCTTTTCCCGGTTAGGGGTCGCCACAGTGGAACTCCGGTCCGATAATGATTGGCAGTAGATTTTCACAAACGCCGAGGTGCCAGCTCGACGTTCAACCTTCAACAAAGGCACGCCCATTTACGCATCTCTTTTGAACGCCCACCCAACTGTGGGGAGGACATGCAGACTCCACACAGAAGGCACTCCCCACACTCCAGCCGAGAATCGAACGAGAGAAGCTCTTGCTGTGAGGCAACAGCGCTACCGCTGCATCACCACAGATGTATGATTTTCACATAATTAATTTGTGTTAATCCACTAGGCACAACACATTTTACATCAGTGAACACACCAGTGTAAACATCCATTTATAACTTTAATTATATTGCAGTGTGATTGCAAACTGTTGTGTTATCCTCTGATACTCTGCTTTCTATGTGGTCTGCTAGGATCAATAGTTTTGAGTTATCTGTTGCTCTGCAAATGCTACACCTACTGTTTAAATGTCATTCATACTACAATTACAGAGTACATTAGCCATATCACTGTGACATCTTGGTTTAAAGTTCTCAGTATTCCTACAATCTTGACATATAATTCAACATGCAACTACAGGAAATTTAATGCAATCTTCTTAAGTCATTTGACCCTATCTGGGTCACAGGATAACTGTTTGCTTCTCACACAAGAACTGCACTTAGAATGTATAGATACCTGTACAATAAACAGCAATATTTATATTATGCAGGCAACTGGTGTACATCCATACACACAGACGCACACACACATGTGTGTGTGTGTGTGTGTGTGTGTGTGTGTGTGTGTGTGTGTGTGTGTGTGTGCACATTTAAAATTTGTTTTTTTTTCAAGCTTAATGTCTAAACTGGATTCTGGGGGAAGAAGCACTAAAGCTCTTATAAAAATGTTATAATATCAACTTGGTATGCCTACAGCTCAGATATATCCCTGGCTTTGTTTTAAATAAAAGCAAGGGGTATAAAAAACAAATAATACATAACTCATTTCTCAGTTATAGCCATTAATAAAAGAGGTAAAAAAATGGAATATGAATTAATTCCCTTGTGCGCCTTTGCACAATAACCCAAAGAAAGAGGCTTGTCTTATTTGCCTACTAAATTATTAAAATCAAAATCAAAATATAAAATAAAATAAAATATTTAGAAGTTAGAATGATTCCCTTGTTTGACAAGACAACAAGACAAGCAATGTTTACATCCAACACTTTTCATACTATACAAAGTCTTTAGCTATTTTAGTCCTAAAAATGTCCACTAGCTCTGTGCCTTATTTGGTGCAAGATAGAAAAAGGAAAAAAATAAAGTAAAACCAAGGGTTCTTACTTCAGTTATCCTCCATTTCCTCTTCATAAAGCTTATTCACTTTCAACCCTACATTGTGCTAATGCTTCCACAGTAGAAAGACACAGGCATCAACACTTTTTTGATCTCCCAGTCCCCAGGAGATCATCAATCCTCCAGCCAATTTATCTAGCTGACCAGTTTGTTCCTACCAGAAGCAAGCCCCTTACAAGTCATTGTTCTTCTTAGAGGTGAAGGTCATCTTTGGAGAATCAGTGTTTTTTACAATAAGGCCCTGAAATCTGCATGTATGCAATGTCCCCAGCAGTTGGCATGCAATGGACATAAGTGAGGGGTATGCTTCTACAAAGGATATCCCCTCAACAGCCCTGGTCCCTCACAGATAAGTTCTCCTAGTGACCTCTGTTTTAGAGTAGGGATTTTGCATGGGAGTCCATATCTCAGGTATGCACACCTCAACCTGCCTCCCCACAGACAGGCAAGCACACTTCACCTTGTTATTCCACCCCTGACTATTTGCAAGCTCCTGCAGTACCCATGCTACTAATCAAACCCAGGTTGACAGATTCAAAGGCAAAGCTTTATCACTCTTTGCCACAGAAAGTATAGTTGTATACACTTACCATAAATGTAGATGTTCGAGTGTATTCACTGTTGCAGTCATCACATTTAGGTTATCCCTGCCAGGGTAGCCCTCGGCCTGGCTGAATACCAGAGGCTTAGTATTTCTGTGTTGATTGCTGTCACTTGAGGACTGACGTCAGGTCATCAATTGTATAAAGTAAGGCAGCCAATGCCATTACATCAGTTTTTCTTGCCCTAAGCTGTCAGAAGCTCCCAAGTAGGAGCCAGGTTTTGGTAGAAGAACCCCACCAGTAGAAAGTAAATACCAACACGTCCCTTGTAAGGAAAGAAAAGAAGAAAAGAGGGCTGGAGGGAGGGAAACCAGGACTGCAACAGTGAATATACTCGAACATCTACATTTATGGTAAGTGTACACAACTGTACTATGCTCTTCGTGTTTCACTGTTGCAGTCATCACATTTGGTAGATTCCCAAAGCTGAGGAAATGGGTGGAGGCAGTCAAGGAAACTAGGGGCTGGCCAGAATGCCCTGCAGGACTGCAGAGGCAAACCCTGCCCTGGATTTGGAGAAGAGAGGCAGGTGGTAATGTTTGGTAAAAGTGTGAACAGATGTCCAAGTGGCAGCCTCCAGGATGTCCCTGATGGGAATTCCTCTGAGGAAAGCTGCAGAGGTGGAGGCTGCTCTGGTGGAGTGAGTCCTGACCCCCTTGGGGGGAGGTCTCCCATGTTGTTTGCAGCAGAAATGGATGCAGTGTGCTATCCATTTGGAAATGTCTTGTTTGCAGATGGTTTTGCCTTCTGCTCCTGTAGCAAAGCTAACCAGCAATTGATCAGACTTTCTGAAGAATTTAGTCCTATCTAGATAGAATCTGAGCTGTCTGTGCACATCTAGAGAGTGCAGAATCTTTTCCCCCTTGTTCTGGGGAGTAGGAAAAAAGGTGGGCAAATGAACGGATTGGTTGAGAGCCACACTGGGCACCACCTTGGGCATGAAGGATGAGTTAGTCCTGAGGGATATCCTGTCAGCATGGAAGATGATGAAGGGTTCCACAGCCATGAGTGCTTGCAGCTCAGAGACTCTTCTGGCTGAAGTGATGGCCAGAAGGAAAGCTGTCTTCTAGCAGAGACATTTTAGCTCTGCAGAAGAATCTGGTTTGAAGGGGGGCAGGGTGAGCTTTTCCAACACAAATTTAAGGTCCCAAGCTGGGGTTGGTGCTCTTCTTGGTGGCCTCAAGTTGCTAGCCCCTCTTAGGAACTGTTTGATCAAAGGGTGTGAGAAAAGGGGCTGCTCAGTGGGAAAATGAGCAGGGATAGCAGAGGCATGAAATGTAATAGAGGAAAAGGACAGCCTACTGTGTAGCAGGTCACCTATGTAATCCAGGATGACAGGGAGGGAGGGCTGCACTGAATTGGCTCCCTTAGCCTGAATCCAGGTGCAGAACCTTTTCCATTTGTCAGCATAAGACTTTCTGGTGCTAGGGTGTCTGGCCTCACGTATAACATCTAGAACCTGTTTACTGTGGTTGGCAGATTGATCGGAGGTTAGGGAATAAGCCAAGTTGCCAAATTGAGAGTCTGCAATTGGGGATGCATGAATTCCCCTTCCCTCTGGGTCAGGAAGGTTGGAATCTGAGGAAGATGCCATGGTGGCAATGGGGACAAGCTGCGCAGAAGGGGGTACCTGTGCTGGTGAAGCCAGTCTGGAGGTATAAGAACTGTCCTTGGTTTTTCCTCCTTTATTTTGAGCAGTACCCTGGGGATGAGAGGTCGCGGAGCAAAGGCATAGACTGATAGATTGACCCAGGGGAAGTACAGGGCATCCACTTTCCAAGCCATGTAGTGATGCTCCCTGGTGCAGAATTTGCTGAGCTGATGCTTGGTGTAGGAGGCAAAGAGGTCGACCTTCGGGGTGCCCCATTTCTGAGTTATTAGGGTGAAGGTTCTTCTGCTGAGCTGCCACTCGTGTGGGACCAGAAGATTTCTGCTTAATTGGTCTGCCAGAGAGTTGAGAGAACCTGGTAGGAATTGTGCTAAAAGGTGGAGTTGCATGGCAGAGTCTGTGTGCCAAAGGGTCATGGCCAGCCTGCATAGAGGGTAGGAGTGAGTCCCTCCCTGTATGTTGATACACCACATCACAGTGCTGTTGTCTGTTTTGATCAGGACAGCCCTTGGGGAGAGAAGAGGCTTGAAAGCTATCAAGGTATGCTGGACAGCCATCATCTCTTTTTGTTTGATGTGCAGAGGGATATGCTGTAGGCTCCATTGGCCCTGTATGCACTTGCCGTCCAGGTGTGCACCCCAGGCATAGTCTGATGCATCTGTGGTGAGGTTCTGGGTGGTGGGGGGTGGTGAGAAAGGTAGTCTCTTGTTGTGGGAGCATGCTGTTGCCCACCAAAGAAAATCTTTTCCAAGGCAAGGAATTATAGATATAAGAGTCTCCAGGTCTTGAGAGTGTTGACACCAAAGGCTTTTTAGGTACCATTGAAGTTTCCACATATGCAGTCTGGCATATGGAATGAGTAGTATGCAAGATGCCATGAACCCCAGATCTTGCAGGATTTTCCTTGCAGACAGCTGGGGTCTGGTAGCTAGTTGAGAGAAGTAGGCTGTCAGGAAAATTTGCTTTTCTGGTGTAAGGAATGCCATCCGGGATGCTGTGTCCAGGCTTGCTCCCAGGAATATAATCCTTTGGGTGGGCACCTGTTTGGATTTGTTTTCATTGATTGTGTACCCAAGGGAGATTTGTAGGGGCTTTACAAAGGCCAGGTGCTTGAGCAGCTATTCCTAGCTGTCTTTCTGAATTAGGCAGTCACCTAAGTATGGGTAAATCTGGATATTCCTTTGTCTGCAAATGGTAATGGCTGGAGCCAGACATTTTGTGAAAACTCTGGGAGCAGTAGATAAGCCAAAGGGAAGCGTAGAGAACTGAAAGTGTTGAGATCCTGTCCTGAAATGGAGATATTCCCTGTATGATTCCCTGATAGGAATGTGGTGGTAGGCCTCTTTTAGATCTAGGGTGGCCAGTCAAGCATCCTTGGAGAGCATGGGTTGCAGCTGCTGGAGGGTGAGCATTTTGAATTTTGGGATCACCAGGAAGGTATTTAGAATGGATAGGTCGAGGATGGGGTGCTAGGCACCCTCTTTTCTGGGTACCAGAAAAAGTCTGGAGAAGAAACCTTGGTCTTTCTATTCTGCAGGAACGTGCTCTACTGCCCTCATAGACAGCAGGGAAAGGAATTGCTTTTGCGCCTCTGCCCACTGGTTTGGATGTAGACCTGGGAACCCTTTTGGGGTTGGAAGGGTGTGGAAAGAAAATTTGTATCCCTGGGACACTGTGTTGAAAACCCAGCTGTCGCTGGTAATGGTGGTCCAGGTGCTTGCGTGAAAGGAGAGTTTTCCTCCTGGGGTAAGTGAATGTGGGCAGAGGGAGGGGGTTGTGGGGGAGGCGAGTCATTGTGAGTTCATACCATAAAGGGGTGGCTTAGAACTCCCTGGTTTTGGAGTGGAGGTAGTCCACTGCTTAGATCTCTGCATTCCCTGTGGCTGCTTGTCTGGGGGGGGGGGGGTCTGGTTCCCCGGAGTCTGGGCTGAACTGGCTTAGTGGGAGCAGGAAAGGACCAGTGCTTGGTGGGGCAATGTCTGCTGAACCTGGGTGGCTGGACCTGTAAGAAATCCTTAACTGTCTGCATAGATTCTGCTTTTTCTTCCATATTTTTTAAGACCTCTTCTGCCTTAGTGCCAAATAAGTTGTCTTTGTGCAAGTGGATATCCAACAATTTAGATTTGACATGGTCTGGCAAGGGCTGTTCCTTAAGCCATGCATGCCTTCTAATGACAGACCTGGTGACTGCTGCCCTGCAAGAAGCTTCTAGGGCAGCAAAACCACAGTGAAAGGTGTGTTTAGTTACTTGACTTGCAGAATGCATTAATTCTTGTAACTCTTTAGATTCTACACAAGCAGGAAAGGAAGACATTTTTTTGTTTGTGGAGTTCCAGTGTATGTTGCTGAAATTTTAGCATATGGAACTGACAATTTAGTGCCCTGATAGCAAGAGTAGCTGAGGTGTATACTTTTTTATCCCATCTGTCTAGTGCTTGGGAACCCCTATCTGAGGGGGTGGGATTATTAGCACTGGTTGCTTTAATCACTATAGGCCCTTGAGAAATTACCTCAGGGTCAGCAGTAGGATTTTTAAAAAGAAATTTGACTCTGTAGTACCTGTCTGGTTTTCTGGGTGCAGGAGGGTGGGTGTCAAGAGTCAAGCAATATTCCAGGAAAACATCTTCCACAACATCCAGGACTGGGGGGATGGCTAAGGGTCTGGGCTGTGGAAGATCTAAGAAATCCCTGAGTCTTTTTTTAGACTGAGGGTAGTCCTGACTCTCTCACTGAAAATTCTCCCTTAAGGTATGAAGGGTTTCCTCAAAGGAAAAATCCTATGGGGGAAGAGGCTAAAGGGATGGAATCCTCTGCATCAGAATTCTCATAAGTAGAGAGGGGTTGCATGTCTTCATACTCAGATGCATCAGAGTTATCTGACTCTTGTTCAGACAAAACTACAGGGGACAGATCTCTTTTCCTTTGGGTGGGGGTAGCTTGGCTTCCCCTGATCAGCATGATAAGGTCTTCCGCCATTTTAAGCATTTGAGACTGAGGCAAGGAAGCAGGTGCCTGAAATTGGGTCATCGGTTTCTTGGGTGCGGTTTGTACCCTGGGCCTAAGACACTTGGTCATTTTTGAAAGAACAGTAGTTGCGAAAGAAGACATTGGTTTGTGTCGAGAACTGGTAGTGCGAAAGACTTCCTCAGAAGCCGGTGCCTGCTCAGCGGCTCTGGACCCATCCAAGGTAGAGATGGCCACAGGATCCTTAGTCAAAGAAGAGTTTTGCAGCATACCAGACTCCGAAAAGGGTCTCGGTAGTGACCTGCGAATCCACAGAAGCAGGCATCAGTAGCTGTGAAAGTGGCTCACTGAGGACCGGAGAACTAACGATTAGCTTAACGGGAACATTGTCGGTAGGTTTGGACCTGTGCGGTCTGTCTCTGTCTTTATCTTTATGTTTTTTTCAGATCTGCTGCTGGATGGCTTACTGAAGCCATATCGGAGTTCGAAGACTATAAGCAAAAATATCTAGCTACAATAAGGGCCCGATGATGGATAGTTCTGGCATTGAACAAAGCACAGAAGTGACAGCGGGAGACATCGTGGTCTGGGCCTAAACAAGTGACGCAGTAAGAACTAAAGTCTTGGTGTGGTATTTGCTTTCCACAGGTGAAACAATTGTTAACTTTTTCTGACACCGGTTAGGGCAAGAAAAAAGGATCCCCATCGGGGTACTTAGCTTTAGAAGACTTCAGCTTCAATTCGGTAAACGAAAATCAGGTAGCGGCCGAACGGCACTCGTGCGAACTGCTTCTGCTTCAGGCTCTGTGGCAAGAAAGACTGATGTAATAGCATCGACTGCCTTACTTTATACTACTGACGACCTGACATCAGTCCTGAAGCGACAGCAACCGACACAAAAATACTAAGCCTCTAGTATTCGGGCTGGCCGAGGGCTACCTTGGCAGGGATAACCCAAATGTGATGACTGTGACAGTGAAACATGAAGAACATCTGCCTTACACGTCAACACTTATACTTTCCAGTATTTGAAAAAAACAACACATTCCAGGTACCACCTCTTGAGGGGTAGTTTCACCTGAGACATAGGCTAACAGCAAATAAAGGCAAGCACTAGTTACATACTGCAGTTGAAAGAGTGGCCTGGTCATTTAGGAATGAAATTCAAATTTATTTTCTGGAATTAAGCTGTACTTTTTTTCTTTGTATGATGATACTGTTGTTGCGACAATTCGGTCCTTATGATAAGACTGTCTCTTTGACAATCATGTCCTTGCTTAGACTGCTAAATAAAATGATCGGTACAATATATATATATATATATAGAGAGAGAGAGAGAGAGAGAGAGAGAGAGAGAGAGTAAATGAAAGCATAGGCTACTTTAAGGTTATTTTGAAGTCTTTTTGTACCAGTCAAAGAGTTTTGGGTCAGGGAAGGAAGGGTTCAGATCTTTCTGTTGGACATGTACAGGAAGACTCAGTACTTACAACCAACTGCACTGTCTCACTGTAACTTCAGGGACTGAAGTCCAGCTCTACAATCCACAAGTTCGTGATGGCTTATACAATTTCAGTTCTCTCACAGACATCTGCATGTCCTCATTGTGACTGTAGAGACTGATATCCTTCTTCAAAGTCAATAAATTCAGGAAAGGCAGATACATCTGGCAGTACAGGGAGCCATCAGTGATTATTCTAACAACCTTCAAGTGTGAAGAACACTACCTGCAATACAGCTTGGAGAAAGCATAATCTCCTCTGAGTCATCTTATGAAAACTCCATATCAGAGGGCAAGATACGCAGGTATTTAGTCAGTCAGGTGTCTCATTCTGCTGATAAACAACTTCCACAGCCAAGGATCTTACCCTGGTCATAAGCAACTGCACACTAACAGCGGAACACAGAGATAGACGGGAGATTAGCAATACTCAGTATACAGCCGATAGACACATTTTAAGGGTGTTTGTCAGCACTGTATCTAATATCTGTTAGATGAGGTCTCTGCGATGTAAAACATTTACAGAAGCTCCTCCAGTTTAAAGCAGTTAATGTCTCTCATTTGAATGATATTGGCAGTGAAGCCAATATACACTAGAAGAGACTGACAACCCTGCCTTCTGGATTTACTACAGCCTGAAACAACCACATTCACATGCTAAAGAGACAGCCAAGGATAATTTTGTTTATTTCTGATCTACAGCACTGACTTAATTCAAACTAAGAAAGTGTGATGAGACAGTACTTACCCCAATACTCACCGTGCACAAGGCAAAGGAACCAGTCTCAAGTATGGCATAAAACATTGTAGAATACAGGCAATTTAAAGAAAAGTTAATTCACCTGCAGCTTATCTTTATGAAGTGAGAGGAAAACAAGACTACCTAGCGAAAACCCATGTTGGCACAAGACAGATGCCCAGACTCCACAAAGAAGACACCCCAGACGAGAAGCAAATGGAAGACCAAGCATTCTGGAGGGACATTAGCTCACCTTATTGTCCTTTGAACAGAGAATTATAAATGTATCTCAGCGAAAACTTGACTGCAGGGTCACTGAAAAGTGGACATCAGGACATTCATCTACAAAGCTCAAGAAATGAATTTGTTGTCATCCATTTTGAGAACACATAACAAATGACAAGGACTGGAAATCCAATCATAATGTTTTGTAACATATGGGGAGTTTTCGTTGTGATGCTACACATTAAGAAAGGAATAGCACCCTAGTAGCAACTTTTGAAGGTGTTGGTTAGCAAGATTTGCACTTAATTTCTGATTACCATTTCTATCACAGTGTGATGTGCTTTACAGTAGTTAAAGCTGTTAGCTGTTTTCTGATCCATTTTCTTGGTGACTGTCTTCTGAATGCAAGTATGAGGTTTGCTTAGTTATATACGCAAGAACATCTCCATTGCAATCTTGCAATAAGAAAGTTCATACACACAAAGTATGTTATAACAAAGACTATTTTTCTCATTTTTGGAGCACAATCAGAGGACTGCATGTATTACAGTTATACTCTTGGAATTAAGTTTTAATCACACAATCCTGGAAATATGAGAAAAAGGAATGCAACAGATTTAAATGTTACTACAGACATACAAGAGAACTGGTTGAAGAACTGGGTTAGGAAGACATTATATGCCTTTGGAGTTTTTGTTCTCATCTTTGATCTTTATCAGTACTGATTAAGAACACAGGTGGTGTCTGTAACCATATCATAAAATGCATCACCATAAATAAAACTGTACTACACTGTATCAGAATATTATGCTTGATAAGAGAGAAGAATCTCACTGTTTTTAGATATAGAAACACTTCAGTATTATACCCAGGAAACTACCGTCTTGTATACATCAGTTCATTTTAAACATTGCAAGTGCACAGGTGTCCCACCCCATATTTGACATTAATTGTGCCCACATTTATATTACTAAAACAAGATTTGTGCTTGCCTTGAAAAAGGACTGGATTGCAGGGATGTGACTACTACAAAGGTGTCTTCGAGCTTCATCAACATCTTGACCAACCTGATGGAGGAAGACAAAGGAATGCTGTCAGCTGCTGTGAAAGGTACGAGTGCTTTCAGATGAGTGACTTCAGACGAATTAAGCAAATCACTATTTAGGAAAGTTAGATTTATTCAATGACATGAAATCTCATAGCTTCTAGAAACTGAATGTATCAATAACAATGCATTTATTTAATATAAACATAACATTATGAAGTCAGAATTAAAAAATGCAAATGTTTAATATTATGGTCCCCTAAGATGATCTCCAGTATGTTCCATTAGCGTATTCTTAAGGTTGCTAAAACCACACTAACTGCCTGGTCACCTACATTCTTTAAATATGTCACTGTTGCCACAAGCAAATGAGACTGCGGATGCAGACACCGTGGTGATGATAAGACAACAAAAAATACATAAACAGCGTGGGTATTAAAAATGGAAAATGTTAACAATATTCTCACCTTAATAATATAATCAAACTTACAAGCAATGGCAGTCACATGTGCACCGGCTGCAGAGTCATCTTGTTGAATACCAAAGACAAAACATAGACGCTTAATACTGATAGTGTTTCTGAAGCAGCAAAGATCAACCTAATACACTGAAATCAGATGTCTTAGAATATGCATTTTAAAAATCTTGACGCTCAAGTTAAAAATCTTATGAAGAAGAAGCTTACAGTATCGGTCCTTTAAAGTGTATCAAGTCTCCCATGTACTGGCTTCTGCAGTTATCCATTCATATGTAACTAAACATTCTATTTGTATACATTAAGATCTGGATCATACAGTACATCTAGCTGCCGGCATGCTTCCATGCAAATTTAAATTTAATTTAATTTTAACTTTTTTTTTCCGTGTTTACACCGTGCATTTCTCTGTTCCCGCGTCGCTCTCTTTTTTTCACGCTTTTTCATACCCGTCTTTCCACTTATGTGGAAAACACCGCTCGTTGTTTTTAAAGCTGAAGGAAGGAGCGAGATCAGGTGGAAGAGGATTTATTTTATTTTGGAGTACACACCGACTGCACTACAACATAGCAAAAGTAAAGCTAAGTATTTTTTGACACTGTGAATGCTCCAACTAGAGCTTAATCTAGGTAGATTTGTGCTGATTGTTCAGTGTTTAGTTTGTGGTTTGATGGAATTTAAAGACTGGTGTTTCTTATGTTTTGTGTTGTTACTTGTTAGGGAACTGATAATAAAAAGTTGCCTTGTGTTTAGTGGTTACTTTTTAAAATAGTATGCATAAGGTGACTTTACTTACGTTTTGTTAAGACTAAAGCCCGTCCAGTGAGTATCGATTGCAGTTTGCAAGAAAAAGGTAGCATGAACTGTTTGAAGAGTTTAGTTAGGCGTTTTGATTTTTTTGCCACTTTGTCAATGCAGTTTTGTTAAATCTGGCTACCTTTGTATTGTTTCTGCATTGTACTGCAGGAATATTAGTTATTGGTATTAAGGCATCCAGCAATTGATTACTTGTGGTTGCAAGTTTCAGGATTACAGTTTTGCAGAAAGGCACACTGAGCAAGTAGTACGCCGTTTGATGCCTGAATCTTTGCAGGGTAGAGGAGGGTTTATTTACCTTGGCTTTTCTGTGGGGTAGCTGGTAGTAGCTAGTGATAGATGCATGGAAGTGGTGATCCATCCAAGTGGCCCAGTCACAAAGTGACAGTAGCTAGTCATGTGTGATGATACAAAAGGGCATGCAAAAGTTGCAGATAATTTGGCTATATTATGCAAGTAGTGGCTTACAGAAGTGGCTTACAGAGAAAGGTGTTTAAAATCGGTAGCAGATACAAAATTATGCCATTAATTGCTGTTATCAGTCCAAATTTAACCACTGTTTAAACTGCCATTGAGAAAAATACATGGGCTTTAAAACTCTTACCAGAAGGACTTGTTTTTTTCTTTCTTGAATAACTGTGTTTCTGTAGGCAGAGTTTATGAATTTAACGGTTTACACACCTGTAGTTCTTGAAGAAAAAATGACAGGAATTTCTAGGTTCATTTTATTTATTTATTTTTGTCTTTGAGCTTCACGATTTTAAATGCATTCATTTTCCATAATCTCTGCCTGCTATTAAAAAAAATCTTGTTTGGACTGCTTATTATAAGGGGAGAAAAATGTTTAGTCACAATGAATCTGTCATGGTTAAAATATTAGTTTAAACATGCAACACGAGAAAAAGAAAGAAATGTATACAAATGGAAACTGTGACATCAAAGCGTTCTCTTTATGTGTTAGTCTTCTTGGTCAATGTTTATGAAACGCTTTTTTTAAGCACTCGCTTGCTTCGTGCAGTATTTTATTTATTAAATATTTTCTCCTTTAAGCCCTTTTTTGATACATCACTTTTTGTGTAATATTTGTAGTCTAAGCTGAGGGTAGTAATGAGTAAAAAGCAAGTTCAATTTATTGATGGAGCCGACATTTAGTTATGATGACTATCATAGTTTGTTCACAGGTGGAGAACCATACTTATTTGGTTGGTAAATTTTAATCGCAAACCACTTTGTAGATACAGTTTTATTTTGAACTTGTTTTCCATCTACTTTTTGAATGCTTTGTTTCTTTACTTAGTTCATTTCCTTTGTTATCATTATGGTCTGTTATCGTCTTACATAGCATAAAAAGATTCATATACAGTACCAGCTGCTAGAAATGGAGTCAGATAAATAAGAAACAGTTGTGTAAGACTAGTTTAGGTAACGGACCTGCACAAGAAAATTCTTCTTCTTAAAGCCAGTTTACTTTGGTAGGGTGTCTTCTGTCCTCTTAATTTCTTTTTCAAAAGATCTTTAGTACAGTATGCAGTGTACCTAAATATGATAAGCCAATGGCCTACCTTGAATACCATGAGGATATGACACCATATTTTATTAGTAGTGCTATAAAATACAGGAGTGGATGGCTTTTCAGTGTACACTGCTGCCCTAATGAATGGAAAGGATGCAATTTGCATGCTTCACCTGGGTACTGTGAGTAACAGGTCACTCATGCAGTGCATATGTGGATATTCTGTGTTTTCTAGAATGTATTACTACCTTTTCAGGTTACAGTGAAGCCTCAAGTACACTGGTGGTGAAAGAGTGGAGTTGGTATATATAGGTTTGGGTTTGGGTGATGTGGGTGGCTTGCCCTTGTCGGGGGTGCACGGTAGGTTTACCCCCCTCCGACAAAAAACAAGAAAAAAGTAGTTTTCACCCTTTCGGTTTTCAGGCATTCCAAACATTGCTTCCTGCATTGAAAATGCACTTTTGTAATTATTTTGTAATTATGACTAAGAATGTAACAGAAGCTACACATTGTGATAACATACCACAATGTGACTATGCTATGACATGTGGAATAATGCCTTTATATTTATTTATGATGTATTCTGCCATCCTGAGTGACCAACACAAATTGTCCCTACCTTTTACTGGTGATACCTGCTTAATTATATGTCAGACAAACATATAATGTGTGACTCAGGAGAAATACAATGTATTATTTCACAAAAACAGCCTTCCTGAAGACTAGAATGAGATATTGAATTTTAGGGCAAATATGCTTTTTTTTTTTTTTTTTTTTTTTTTTTGGTCCTCACTTGCTGTTTGCCCCTAGACCATTTCTATTGACTCAATGCGGCCCTTGCAACTGAAAAGGTTGGACACCCCTGATCTAGATCATACAGTACATCTAGCTGTATACTTCACCAAGACATGTTCAGACAGTTAACCGTGGTTGTTTTGCCATGTACAGTAAGGAGACAGATCACTATATCAACAAATTACCAAAGATCCACAATTAATCTGCTAACAGCATTAAAGAAATAATAGACCACTGAGGCATGCTATCACACATGCTTTGAAAAGCTGAAGATGCATGCCAAGTTGGGTTACAAGGCAAATGAGACTAGTGCACCATTTGTACCTGCTAATACCCACCCACAAGTTTGTGCATAGGCAGTGATTCACTGTGTGTGCTGTTTTCTCTTTTTTTTCTGCAGTTATGCAACTGTTACTGTTAGTATACTTTCACCCCGCTTCAATGAGGGTTTGCAGGGAGCTTGGCCCCTTGGAAAAAAAGAAGTTTTGGAAAAGGTATTTGTTGTTTATAAAGTTTTAGGTGTGATATAATTTGGCTAAAAATGTTTCAGATGCAATTTTGGATATTTTGAGATTAAATGATGTATATATACACACACACACACACACATATATATATATATATATATATATATATATATATATATATATATATATATATATTTCCCACGGTGGTGGTGCTGCGGTAGCATTGTCGCCTCACAGTAAAACGCTGTCCGGTTCGATTCTCAGCTAGAGCGTCTTCTGCGTGGAGACATGCATGAATGGACGTAACTTCGTTGAAGGTTGTGCGTCAGGGCTGGTAACTATGCACGTAAAAATCAACTACCAATCGTTAGCGGACCGGAGTTCCACTGTGGCGACCCCTAACTGGGAAAATCTGAAAGATACAACAACATATGCATAGATATATATGCATATAGATGTATATATGTGTATATATATATTTATATATATATATATATATACATATAAATATATATATATATATAACTATAACTATATATATATATATATATATATATATATATATATACATACACACACACACACACACACACATATATATATATATATATATATACACAGATATATATATATATATATTATATATGTATATATATATATATATATATATATATATATATATATATATATATATACATATATAGATATATATAGATATAGATATAGATTATATATATATATATATATATATATATATATATATATATAGACATATATATATATATATATATATATATATATATATATATATACAGACACACACACACACACAAATACATACAAATACATATCTATCGATCTATAGATAAGTACATATACATTTGTTATGTCTGCACAGACTGCTGGCATCCTTAAAGGCTTTGAAAGGAAGAATGATGTAACAGCAATTTGTAAAATTTGCTTTCTGAGGTTTTTGCAGATTAAAGTGCAATCTTCTTCTTTCGGCTTTTCCTGGTTAGGTGATGCCACAAAGTACAGTTGTGTACACTTACCATAAATGTATATGTTCGAGTGTATTCACTGTTGCAGTCATTACATTTGAGTAATCTGCTGGCAGGTTGCCCTCAGTCGGCTTGATTAACAAAGTCTTGGGTCCTGCTTCAGTTGTTGTCCCTTCTTACATGATGTCAGGTCATTAGGGGTATAAAACATGCAGCCGACGACATTACATCAGTTTTTCTTGCCCCAGATGTCAGGTGTCCCCCAAATGGGGAGCAAATAAAATTAAAAACACAGAAAATGTACCTCCAACCAAAAGCAAATACACCAAAAGGGCTTTTAAGCATAGTAAAAGAAAGTAGAGGTATAGCCAGAGAAAAATAGGGGGCTGGAGGGAGGGTAACCAGGACTGCAACAGTGAATACACTCGAACATCTACATTTATGGTAAGTGTACACAACTCTACTATGTTCTTCCTGTTTCACTGTTGCAGTCATTACATTTGGTTGGGAGGAGGAAATTATACAGCATTAGGACCAGCTATAAGGCCCTGCAGGACAGCAGTGGCAAAGCCAGCTCTGGATTTAGAGAAAAGTGGTAAATGGTAATGTTTGGTGAAAGTATGAACTAAGCTCCAGGTAGCAGCTTCTAGAATGTCCCTGGTAGGAACACCTCTGAGAAAGGCTATTGAAGTAGATGCAGCCCTGATGGAATGGGATCTGATCCCCTGGGGGATAGTTTTTCCATGGTGCTTATAGCAGAAAAGAATACAATGGCTTATCCATTTGGAAATGGTTTGCTTTGAAATAGCCTTTCCCTCTGCCCCTGCAGCAAATGCTACCAGCAGTTGTTCAGATTTTCTTTGAGATTTAGTCCTGTTTAAGTAAAATCTAAGTTGTCTGTGTACATCCAATGAATGCAGAATCCACTCCCCCTTGTTCTGTGGGTAGGGAAAGAAAGTTGGCAAATGAATGGTCTAATTAAGAGCCACACTGGATACCACCTTAGGCATGAAGGATGGGTTGGTCCTGAGAGATACCCTGTCCGCATGAACAATGATGAAAGGGTCCACTGCCATAAGAGCCTGTAATTCGGAAATTCTTCTAGCTGAAGTGACTGTTAAAAGGAAAGCTGTTTTCCAGGAGAAAAATTTTAAGTCTGCAGTAGCAGCTGGCTCAAAAGGAGGGGGAGTGAGTTTCTCCAATACAAAATTAAGGTCCCAGGCAGGGTTTGGAGCTCTCCTGGGTGGTCTTAAGTTTTTGGCCCTTCTGAGATACTGCTTTAGCAGAGGATGAGAGAAGAGGGGAGGTTCTGTGTTGTAATGAGCTGAAATGGCTGAGGCATGGATTTTTATGGAAGAAAAGGACAGGCCCTTGTGAAGCATCTCCTGTTAGGTGGATTGGACACTCTAAATTTGCCGTAGGCATAAGTGTGTGCATGTGTGTGCCTTCTGTAGAAGGTGGGCGCCGGGCTGGCAACTCAACACCATAAAACTCCACTTCCAATCATGAGCAGACAGGTGATCTGCTGTGGCGACCCCTAACCAGGAAAAGCTGACAGAAGAAGACATTATATCCCGTTTATCCTTTTGGTTTCACCAAACCCTTTACTTTTGACCTACTTAACCTTAATCCAGCTTTACTTAACTACTTTCCATCCTTGTTACGGTTTCTCTCATCCATATTATATCTTTTGTTTCAATCACTAAATCATCTGCATATGAAAGATATACAGGTAATATTAGAACTTATTTCTATTTCCTGTTCTGCTTCTCTCATTTCACCAGTACATTTGCATTACTGTATTCATTACTAGCACAAATAAACACAGATGCATTGGACACCCTGTTTCATCCCTTCTTCAATTTTTCTTTTATTTTTTATTTTTATTTTTTTGCTAAC
This sequence comes from Protopterus annectens, assembly GCF_019279795.1. NCBI lineage: Eukaryota > Metazoa > Chordata > Ceratodontiformes > Protopteridae > Protopterus > Protopterus annectens. Next base: position 540,178,458 of record NC_056730.1, on the reverse strand, counting down.
TAACATTTGCCATATCCTTCACCCAAGACATCTCATAACACATCTTTAATATGTTTATTCTTTTTTGCAAACCATAATCTCTTAAAATATGCCACACTGTCTCATGACTTACTGAATTAAATGCTTTTGCTCCATCACATCCAACCAACCGTATATCTTTACTCTCCCTTAAAATAGTGTATACTACCTCTCCTATTACTAACATTTCATTGACTTGTTTTCCTTTTATTCCTTATAACGCTTCCCATCATTTCTTCCAAAATTATCCCCATTCCTTTTTTTATTACTTTCTTAGACTGCATAACAATACAGCATTACTGGCTTCCAGTTTCTAAATGTTTTTGACATCTTTCTTCCATATAAATTTAATTACCCCAGCATATATGTTTTAAGTTCAAATTCCTCCATGTCTGAAATTCTGAATTGCACAATCATTTTTTTAACTGCAAACCACAATTTTGAAAAATAAAGTCAGGTGATACATTATTTATTTTTACTTTTTCACCCATAATTTTTTCTGCACTTGCAAAAGTCTCAAAAGTTACTTCACAAAAGTCTTCTGATATCAAATGCATCAAAGCTCTTATATCTTTTAAAGTAAATCTTAACGACAATATAATATTGTGCATAATGTCATACCTACCACTAGTATCACTGATTTGTCTTCTTTTTCTTCCTATTAGTCTTTTTTCTGAAGCTGCTGCACTTCTGCTGCTGACAAATGCCTCTCTTCATGTTGTATGTTGCAGCACTTGCACATTTGATTTCTTTACTTTACTTAGGTCACCCACACTTCCTAGATGTAGAGGCATATTATTTGAATTGATTACTCCATCAGCCTCTGTATTTCAGCCTTTGTACTCTGCTCCTCTGTCACAGTATCAGTTTCATTACCAGGCTGCTCTTGCAACACTCGGTCCATCAGAGCACCTCATCTCACCTCCTCATCTTCATTTGGTTCTCCTTTCTTCACTAATGTCTCCAATCCCTCTGTATCCAAACCTTCACTCTCCAACTCTGTATCTAGGATTTCATCTAGTGGTTATTCTCTCTCTAAAATTTCTCCAGCAGCAATGTTTACTCCTTCTTCCATCTTAGAATTATTCAAGCACTAGTGATAGCCCTTTGGCATCACCTAACTACTCAAAAAAAAAAAAAAAGTCAGGGAAGTTTCCTGGTGTCCTGGCAAAAATTTACCCTAGCTAGTATGAATACCACTTTGGGTTTCCCCTGAAATGAGGCCACTGGACTAGTGGGACTAACCTGCGCAAAAAGTGTGTTTAATACATAAATAATAATAATAATAATAATAATAATTATTATTATTATTATTATTATTATTATTGTTATCCTTAACCAATAAACCTAAGCTCCTGGGCATACCTCTCAACCTCTTGGAGCAAGAAATCTGGATAATGCCATCAATAATGGAAGAGAATAACTGAAAAATAGTAACATTTTTTTAAATATTGCTCTTACAAACTTAGAAAATTGATAGAATAACAAATTTTGCATTGGCATGAATTTTCTGAAGGGTATGAAATCTGAACTTCAAATGTCCACCATTATTTCCTGACGTCAATCCTCAATAATTTACCAATGATTTGCCACAAAACCACTATTTTATGAGTAACAGACCAAAAATATGAGGCAAAAATATGGACATTCGGCAAAAATCTGTACAGTTGAGAGGTGTGGGGAGGGGGTCTTACTTCCCAGACTGAAAGTTTTAGTGTGTGCGTGTGTGTGTGTGTGTGTGTGTGTGTGTGTGTGTGTGTGTGTGTGTGTGTGTGTGTGTGTGTGTGTGTGTGTATGTCTGTCTGTCTGTCTGTGTGTGTGCCTACATATACATATATCAAAATATACACAACTCTTAAAAAAAATTGTCAAAATAGGTGGAAGGCAGAATTCAGGCAAGAATGTATAGGCTAATAAAGGTTAGATTCACCCCCTTTGTAAATGAGGCACTTAGACTTAACTACTAACATGAACTAGTTCAGAGTAATACTAATCCTGTTACTACATGGAATAACATGAACTAGTTCAGAGTAATACTAATCCTGTTACTACATGGAATAACATGAACTAGTTCAGAGTAATACTAATCCTGTTACTACATGGAATAACATGAACTAGTTCAGAGTAATACTAATCCTGTTACTACATGGAATAACATGAACTAGTTCAGAGTAATACTAATCCTGTTATTACATGGAATAACATGAACTAGTTCAGAGTAATACTAATCATGTTATTACATGGAATATAAGGTCAGAATGATGGTATCATGTGGAAACTCACATAAACAATGCTAATCTAAATTCCTCCTTTATTCAGTACGGGAAGAAGCAAAAGCTTTTGAATAAATGCACAAAGATAATCTGCTTTGAAATTGTGCATTTATCAGAACAAGAAAGGAGTATGAGGGTGTTCTACAAGGTCACATCATGTCTAGTGACAGAGTCAGCTGAAAATTAACAACATAACTTGATCTATAATTGAGTTCTTCCAACCTTCTGAACATGAAAAGGGTGCAATGTAATATATAAAATGGTAGAAAAGTCATAATTATAAAACGGGGACTAGTATTTCAGAAAGCACATGCTAACTGGACAGAGCAATCAGTACACCAATTCATAATCCAGCATTACCCAGAGAATGGAATTTGGTGGCTGAAACAATAAATATTGCTGTTGCTATTGAAAAAAAATAAAATAAAATTCACAGCTGCAATTTCTCTAAACTTCCTCTTAGAGTCTAACACCAGTGGGTTAAGCAATCAACCTAATGTGCTCTCATACCTGCATTATTTTCAGAAAGCAGTTCAGTTGCTACGGCAAGATAAAGACTGACGAATGACAACAGCATGACATGCTACCATTCAATTATGGGACCTACCACTTTATGCTAAATAAAGTTGGAACTTGAAGTAGTAGCATTAGCACCCAAAGACAAGCACATTGTAAACATTCAAGACAAAATACATAAGTAGTGCACACTATTTTGGCTCTCAGGAGCTCCCATGAGCTAACATCATACTGAAACAGTATGAGATCCTATTATACAATAACATTATTCACCTGTATGATCAAAAAAATCCATTTGTGGAGAAATGCTTCATTACGCGTACTTGAAATGTAAGTTACTGCTAAAGTAAACTCTGCCTCCAAACAGCAGGAAATGAGGATACAAAGTTTCATATAATGTGGTCATTGTCAGTAGTGATAGTTTCACCTGAAAACTAATGTTATATAATATGCTACAATGTCTTAACAACAGTTACAGTAAAAAACTAACATAAGCTAAAATATAACTTGACTCTATCTGTCGACAAAACAGAATGAAAGGTGAAAGGTGAAAGGTCTTGCATAAGCTGGCAGACTACTCCAATGTTAGGCATATACAAGCTAAATATAAAAGAATAAACTTAATTTCCATCTCCTTTGTTAACTGTGCAAGGTAATAAAGGGAAACTGCTAAATCTAGTGACATTTAATATAAAAATGTACTGTAGCGTTGTCACCTCACAGTAAGATGTTGTCCTGTTCGATTCTCAGCTAAAGCGTCTTCTGTGTGGAGACATGTGTGAATGGTCGTACCTCCGTTGAAGGTTGTGCATCAGGGCTGGCAACTCGGCACGTAAAAATCTACTGCCAATCATTAGCGGATCAGAGTTCTGCTGTGGCGACCCCTAACCGGAAAAAGGCAAAAGACACAACAACAACAACAACAACTAAAGATGAAACGGAAGCTTTATCAGAAAAGTATGCAAATTGATATCCAGAACCCAAGTCTTTGTGCAGAATGGAAAGGTTATGGTATAAGTGGATACATGCCTTAGGATTTCCAAAAAGGATGCCAGTAGAAGAACTGAGGAAAACCCACTGAAAATTGCATTTGGGTCGAATAGTTCCATCACGAACAGAGAACCCTGGTCAGCTATATTATCAATATCAAGTCTGACTTCAAGGAATGCTCTCTGTTCAGTCAACAGCTCAGTCTTGATGTTGGCTAAGATCATATTAGTGTCAAAATGCTCAACCCTGAACCCAAAAAGACAAGGTCATTGTCAAGAAGGGCCTTGAAAACTTACCAAAATAGTAAGGGTCAAGGTTATAAGTATGGATAAGGTTGAGATTGCGTTCATCTCAATGGGCCAAAGTCAGAAGAATAGTCAAATTCAAATGTCCTCTCAACCTGTTTTTCAAGCTAGAGGCCAACGTGACCCCTTTAATCTGGAGTTGAGGTCAGATTTGACACACAGATTGACACTAAGGGTATAAAACTCAAAATACAATGTCCTGAACATCAATGTTCAGACTGTAACTTAGGTCAAAGTCAACATGGAGGTCACTACTGACGGCAATGAGCTTAAATAAACCAAAATGAAGTGGGCAGCTGAAGGAACATTCTTAAGTTGGACACATGCATGACCACAAATGAACCTGAAACCTGAAAATTTCAGGTGAGGGGGGGCCTAAGCCAAACATATGTGCACCCACAAAATGGGAAAATATAAAAAGGTTTAATGTTTATCAGATAATTGGCAAAGATGCTTTCCAGCATCATTGGTCTCAAGGAAGAAAAAAGAAAAAAGAAAGACATTTATGACTAAATGGTCCCATTTTCAACTACTCTGTGTGAATGGGATACTAATAAAACTAATGTCAACAGCACAGCAAGACATTAACAAGAAAAAAGTAGTAAGTACTAAAGGGAGGAAGAGCAAATTAAAAACAAAATTGCAAATTTGAGATAGTATTCAGTGGTGACCGGCAGAACTGACTAACAGACTAAAACAAGTGCAAAGAAGTGTCAAGAAAAGGCACCAAAACAAACCAAGTAAGCTAAAAAAAAACAGTAACTTGGGACCACATACAGATGCAACAGCATGTTAGAAACAGGAAAAGCAATCTTTAAAACGACCCTTAGTCACACAGCATTATGGGTTAAATGGGAGGAGGTAAGTAGGTTGGGAAAGTTTTAGATGCTGACCTAAGTCCTGCTGGCCTTAATCCTAAAGGTGATGAAGGAAGAAGAACCCCCTAAACTCAAATCTGCTATCTGTTAATTGTTAGATGAAGTCTGCATGCTTCCAAAATGGCTAAATATGTTTACAACTTAAAATTGGTTAGACAGAACTTTGTCCTACATTATGGACTGTGGTCTCCTCCTTGTATGCACTAACCATTTCTACCATTAAAACAGAATGTGGCTTAATGGCAAACTTACCAATGTAAACTAAAGTCAATAATTCAGTCTTCTACACAATCAGGCCTCTTAAGTAGAATAATATTTCATTGTCATAGTACACAAAAGGTTTGTTCACATAAATGTCTAACAAGTACTTTTCAGTTCTAACTGGTCTGATGCATATATTATTGGTAATTTCCAATTAAAGTTTGCTCAGATCTAGACAAATAAGCTTTTTCTTCCTATTTTCTTCCCAGTATTGTGGTATGGTCAAGAGATTACTTCTAGAATCAAACATGCTGGTTGTACTGAGTGAGTAGCTATTCCAGGTTAAAACACCTTGTTGTGGTTATGACGATATGAGGTACTGCCAGCTATGCCAGGAGAAGTAGGGCAGTGGATGTGTAACACATCTATGTAGCACAGCTAGCTGGAATTTTGTAAATAATTATATGTCATTCATATATCAAACTGATTTGTGCAGATGCTTGTTTTGAAAAATGTATTTGTAAATCTGCTTGTGTTAAAAATGTACCAGTATTGGGTCCTGACTGTACTGTAACTGAATGAAATATATATGTTAACAGAAGATACTGGAAGAGAAGAGGTTAAGGTCAGCTCCATGTAACTTTGGAAAATTGTAAGAAATTAAATTACTGGGCCTAGGCCATAAATATGTTATCTCACAGTTTTGACTGAAGCTGAGACGTAATGTCCATAAGAAGTATGGGTTATTAGCTCCTGTAGGAAGAGTGGAAGTGTTTCATGGTTTTATGACTTCCAAGAGTTGCAGCAGATGTTAGCTAAATCCTGTCAGTTTCTAGCAATGGGGGGAGGGGGTTTGCATGGGAACCAGGACTCAGATGACCAGATGTATGTGATGTTGTTCTGGAATCCGTCACTAAAATAATGCTTAATACTAGTTGAGACTGAAGTCTCATAGCAATCTGTTTTTGGGACCCAAAAAGAAGGAAGACCACTCACCTACTTCATCTTGCCTTGCTTTAGTAAGCAACCAGGGAATTGTAACTATTGAGACCAGTCAGGAAAATACAGTGAGATTAGTCAGGTTTTGTTTTTCTGTAACTGTCTGAACCTGTCCACCTGTGTTATTTTTAATGTTTCCTATGATTGAAACTCTGTTGTTTATTGTAAATGGATATTTAGTATTTTCATGTTCTTTTTTTTATTTATTATTAAATATGGCTGATCCTTTAGAGAATAGTTAACCTTTGAGAATACTCCTATCTGTTTGGCGAATCTGTGGCCACTCCTGAAAGCCTTACTGCACTGGTCAAACTACCATTCATAGTAATATTAACTTCACTCAGTATAATTGGGTACCCTTGTAAGAGCCTTAGAGTAGCTGGCTTGGGAGTGTCTGGTGGCAGTAAATACCTTATAGTCTGGGCAGAAGGGGGCATAACTAGTAAACCTGTGCCAACTTTTCCCAGGTGTGTGTGTGTGTGTGTGTGTGTGTGTGTGTGTGTGTGTGTGTGTCAGCTGTTTGGTTTCACAATGAGGGTGCTGAAGAACTTGGCTTGGACACTCGGCTGAGGACTTAACAGATATGCCAATGGGAAGCCTTACCCTGGGACCTGGGGAGAGACAGAGAGAGAAACCCAGACCCTGGGCTGAGTGTGTTCCCTGTGTGTTCTTAAGGGAAACTGTGCTTGATGCAGAAAGCTCTATCTTGAAACACTGGGTGTATCCATTTTTGTTCCAAAAGAATGTCCCTCTCCAGTGTCAGTGGTGAGGATTGAGGCTCCTTGATTACTGGCTCAGAGTGGGGATGTCACAGTGGTCATAAAATGAAAGCATTTTATGACAGAAAAATATGGTGCTACTTCATCTCTTCTTGATTTAGTGATTTGCTTACTGCATTGTAAAAGTCAGATGCAGCAGCATACAACTGGAATACTTATCTGTGCTTTAACAAAAGCAGTCAATGTAATAAAACAAAGTTATGCAGAACACCAAACAACGTGTAATGCTTAAAATAATTATACTGCATCTCTCATTTGATGTATACAGATAAATGTACTGACTCTACTTGCACATGGCTCCCCCTTCTCCTATGTTTCACCCTCCTTTCCACCTTACTCATGTGTGCTTACCACCACCCTGCCCATAACCCCAACCCTACATACTACCTTATGAAAAGTCATTTCCTAAAAGTACAACTACATGAGTCTCAGACACACTTGTTCTATTCAACACTCATTCACTGCACTAAAACTATGGTAAACTCTCAGCTAGCGGCACTCATGGGGATTGGTGGATGCCAGATAAAGTACAGTTGTGTACACTTAACCATAAATGTAGATGTTCGAGTGTATTCACTGTTGCAGTCATAACATTTGGCTTATCCAGCTGGCAGGTTGCCCTCAGTCGGCCTGAATTCCAAAGTCTTGGGTCCTGCGCTAGTTGCTGTCACCTCTTCACTAATGTTAGGCCATCAGGGATATAAAAGATGCAGCCAACGCCATTTTCTTTAGTTTTTCTTGCCCCAGATGGCAGGTGCTCCCAAAAGGGTAGGCTAAAAATATTTAAATAAAACATACATGCAGCAAAATAAGCTTTACCCTCATCTAAAAGCAAATACACCACCTAGGCTGTATAGATTAGAGAAGTAAAGATAAGTTCCGGCCAAAGTAAGGGGGAAGGCGGGTGGGTAACCTGGACTGCAACAGTGAATACACTCGATCATCTACATTTATAGTAAGTGTACACAACTGTACTATGTTCTTCGTGTTTCACTGTTCCAGTCATTACATTTGGGTTGAGTCCCAAAGCTATGGTTGGGGGGGGCTGAAGCTAAACAGCATTAGGAGCAGCTATGAGGCCCTGCAGAACTGCAGTGGCAAAGCCTGCCCTGGATTTAGAGTAAAGAGGCAGATTGTAATGCTTTGTAAAGGTATGCACTGAACTCCAAGTAGCAGCCTCTAAAATGTATTTGGCTGGTACTCCCCTGAGAAAGGCTGCAGAAGTGGCTGCAGCTCTGGTTGAATGTTGCCTAATATCCTTAGGCACTGGTTTGCCATGCTGTGAGTAGCAGAAACAAATGCAGTGACCTATCCACTTTGAAATAGTCTGCTTTGAGATAACCTTTCCTTGTGATCCTGCAGCATATGCCACTAGTAATTGCTCTGTCTTTCTGAAAACTTTGGTTCTGTTAAAGTAGAATCTAAGCTACTTGTGTACGTCCAAAGAATGCAGAATTCTTTCCCCCTTGTTCTGTGGATTTGGATAAAAGGTTGGCAGATGAATGGTTTGGTTAAGAGCCTCACTGGACACCACTTTAGGCATAAATGTTGGGTTTGTCCTCAGGGAGACGCTGTCCGGATAAAAATGATAAAAGGTTCCATAGCCATGAGTGCCTGTGGCTCTGAAACTCATCTTGCAGAAGTTATTGCTAGGAACAGAGCTGTTTTCCAAGATAAAAACTTTATATCAGCAGTAGAAGCTGGCTCAAAAGGAGGCAGGGTGAGTTTTTCCAAGACATAGTTGAGGTCCCATGCAGGCATTGGTGATCTCCTTGGAGGCCTTACATTTTTGGCTCCTCTGAGGGATTAGAAAAGATTGGTAACTTTGCATTATAAAGAGCTGAAATGGCAGAGGCATGAATTTTAATAGATGAGAAAGATAGGCCTTTGTCCAGCATCTCAGTTAAGTATTGTAAAATCTGAGGAATATTTGGCACAGCTGTTCCAAGCACAGAATCTCTTCCATTTTCCATCATAAGATTTTCTAGTACTAGGCCTTCTGGCTTCCAAAATGACATCCATCACAGCTTTGCTGAGAGGTGTGTTTTGTATGACTACATTATCCGCCATGCTGCCAGGTTTAAAGTCCTGAGCTGGCTGTGCAGGATCTGATGGTTTTGCTGGGACAGTAGATGCGGTACTTGAGGTAGGGTCCAAGCTGGGCATTGAGACAAGCTCCTTAAAATTGGGTACCAGTGCTGGTGGGGCCAGTCTGGTGCAATAAGTATCATCTTTGGCTTCTCTTGTCTGACCTTTAGGAGTACCTTGGGGAGGAGAGGCAGTGGGGGAAAGGCATATACTGATAGGTTTTTCCAGCTGAAGGATAGGGCGTCCACTTTCCATGCTTGTCTGTGATAAATCCTTGTGCAGAATCTCTTTAGTTGGTAGTTGTGAGGGGAGGCAAATAGATCTATGTCCGAGCATCCCCATTTCCTTGTTATCATGCTGAAGACTTGTGGATCCAGCTGCCTCTCGTGGGGATCCATGAGGTTTCTGCTTAGTTCATCTGCCAGAGTATTTTTCCTTCCTGGCAGGAATTGTGCCTGCAGATGTACTTGGTAAGTCAATGCTGCATCCCACAAAGTCATGGCTAGTCTGCAAAGGGGCGTAAGAATGTGTGCCCACCTGCTTGTTTATATACCACATGACCGTGGTGTTGTCTGTCTTTATTAGTAGTTGTCCTGGTTGAAGTAGGTCCTTGAATGCTGTCAGAACATTTTGAACAGCTAGCATCTCTTTTTGATTGATATGTAGATGCATTTGGTTTGAGGTCCATGTTCCCTGAATGCATCTTCCTGCCATGTGGGCCTCCCAGGCATAATCTAACACATCCGTTGTTAGTGTTTGCCTGGATGGAGTTAATATGAACGGCTGCCCCTTGTTTTGGTGACAAGCCTTTGCCCACCATCGAAACTCCTGTTGCAGGCAGGGAATGAGAGTAATCATAGTTTCCAGGCTGTAGCAATGTTGAGTCCAAACACTTTTTAGGTACCATTGAAGTTTCCTCATATGCAGTCTTGCATATGGAATTAGTAGGATATAGGATGCCATGAAGCCCAAAGCCTGCAGAATTTTTCTTGCAGATAACTGGGCCTTTGTTGCTAACATTTTGAAGTAGGTAGTCAGTTGCCTATGTTTGTCTGGCGTGAGATAAGCCATCTGGGCTGTTGTATTTAAGCTTTCACCCAGGAATATTATCTCTTGAGAGGGTACTAATTTTGATTTCTTTTTGTTGGCTGTGTACCCTAGGCATGTTAGAAGTTTTTTCACAAACGCCAGATGCTGTAGGAGGATGTCCTTGTTCTCTGCTTGAATTAGACAGTCATCTAAGTAAGGATATATTTCTATTCCTCTTTGTCTGCAGAATGCAATTACTGGTGCCAGGCACTTTGTAAAGACCCTGGGAGCAGTAGATAAGACAAAGGGCAGTGCAGAGAATTGGTAATGCATTGAGACAGCCTTGAATCTGAGGTATCTTCTGCATATTTGTCTGATTGGGACATGCAGTATGCCTCTTTTAGGTCTAAAGTTACAAGTCAAGCGTTCTTGCCCAGCATGGACAGTAACTGTTGCAAAGTCCACATTTTGAATTTTGGTATATCCAGGAATGTATTCAGAATCGATAGGTCCATTATTGGCCTCCAGGCCTTGTCCTTTCTGGGTACCAAGAACAGTCTTGAGTAAAATCCTTGTCCCCGCTCTTGCTCTGGCACTTGTTGAATGGCCCTCATGTCCATGAGGGATGAGACTTGTTTTTGTGCCTCTGCCCATTGATTTTTTGGCAGATCTGGCCAGCCGTTTGGCTTTGGCAGGGTATGGAAATGGAACTTGTAGCCTTATGACACGATATTTAGAACCCACTTGTCCTGGGTTATAATGTGCACATTTTGAGAAAAAAGTGCTAATTTTCCCCCTAAAGGTGCTGCCAGGAAATAAGGGCTTGTGCAGGCAGGGGGAAGTCATTGGGACTGTTTCCTGTAAGGTTGTGATTTGTCTTCTCCACTTTTGGAGGTAGAAGCACCCCATTGCTTTGACCTGTATGAACCTTGCGCTTTGATCTGCCTCTAGGGCATCTGGGTCTGCCCCTTTGAAGCCTGTCTGACACAGGAAAGGACCACTTCTTTGTTGGTCAGTGTCTAGTAAACCTAGGTGGCTGTACTTGTAATAAATCTTTGACCATTTGTATAGATTTAGCCTTGTCCTCCATTTTCTTTAACACCTCTTCTGCCTTAACACCAAACAAAGAATCATGCTGTAAAAGTGCATTTAATAATTTAACTTTAACATGATCAGGCAGATTTTGTTCCTTTAACCAAGCATGCCTTCTAATTACAGAACCTGTAACTGTGGCCCTGCAGGAGGCCTCTAAAAAATCAAAACCACATTGCAAAGTATGCTTTCCAACTTGTTCAGCTGCATGCAAAATATCCTGCATTTACTTGTTTTCTGGACATTCAGAATTTAGCAACATTTTCTGTTTAAGCAATGCCATGACATGTTGCTGATATTTGAGCATATGGAACTGACAGTTTAAGGCCCTTATAGCCAAGGTAGCAGATGTGTAAACCTTTTTTTCCCCATCTATCCAGTACCCTAGAATCCCTGTCAGAAGGGGTAGGGTTTTTTGCAGCGGAAGCCTTAACTCCCTTGGGACCCTGAGAAATAGTTTCTGGGTCTGCAGCAGGGTTTTTTTTTAAAAGGAATTTATGTGAGTCAGGAACCCTATAATATCTGTCAGGCTTAACAGGAAATCCCTGAGCCTCTTTTTAGACTCTGAAAAATCTTGGCTCTCCCAGTGAAAATGCTCCCTCATGGTATGTAAGGTTTCCCCAAAAGAATAGTCCTCAGAAGGAGAAGTTGAAGGTATGAATTCTTCAGCATCAGAATCCTCATGGGGGGAAAAGAATATTCCTGATCAGAAGAGGAATCAGAAGAAATGGAAACCTGATCTGAAGATTCATAGTCAGTCTCTTGCCTAGGCCTCTTATCAGCAGGGGGATGGGAACTTTTGATCAAGGTAATCAAGTCTTTGGCCATTTTGAGCATCTGTTTTTTGGGCATGGAGGCCTGTACACGACGCTCTTGAGGTTGCTTCTATGCCTTTGAAGGTGATTTAGTCTTTGCCTTTGAAGTTGGTTTAATGTATAGATGTTTGGGTCTGAATACACTCTCAGAAGCCAGTGCCTGCTCAGTAGCTCCGGACCCATCTGAAGGATCAGCGTCCAAGGCTCCAATACCTTGAGTTTCCAGCAGCATGGCCGACTCCACGTGAGTGTCGGTAGCGGCCTGCGACTCTAAAGTAGCGATCGTCAGGGGCTGCGAAAGCGCCTCACTGAGAACCGGAAAACCGGAGACTGGCTTAGGAGAAGCTTCGTTGATGGTTTTGGGCCTCGGCTGTCTTTCTTTTTCTTTTTCTTTGCGTTTTTTGTGAACTCCGATAGTCGGATGGCTTTCTGACGACATTTCTGGATAATTAAATCTGTGTCCAAATTAGTTTAAAGCAAAATCATACCGACGCTTAATAGTGCGTTGGTTAAATCTAGCACAAAACCGACAACCCAGAATATTATGATCAGGGCCTAGGCAAGGAATACAGTAAGAATGAAAGTCCTTATGAGGTATTTGCTTCCCACAAGAAATACAGTTATTAACTTTTTCTGACATCGGTTCTGGAGCAAGAAAAAAGTTTCCCCAACGTGATACTTAGCTTTATAGAAGACTTCGGATCTGAAATTCGAACTCGAAAATCTCAGGAGTCGGCCGACCGGCACTTGCGAACTGCTTCTGCTTCGGGCACCGCGTGGCAAGAAAGACTAAAGAAAATAGTGTTGGCTGCATCTTTTATACCCCTGACGGCCTGACATCAAGGAAGAGGGAACAGCAACTGACACAGGACCCAAGACTTTGGAATTCAGGCCGACTGAGGGCAACCTGCCAGCAGGATAACCCAAATGTAATGACTGCAACAGTGAAACACGAAGAACATCTGTAGTTCTGGTTGTTTGAGAGTTACTATTAAAAATAGGCCTGACTAATACTGTACCCTATACTTTTTGTTTGGTTTGACTTGTTCTCTGGTTGTGGAGAGAGGGAATTAATTCCTATCTTCCTTTTTAAAACTCTGAAACTCTATAAATGTAAGGCATGTTTCTGCAGGGGGGGGGGCGGAACAGAAAGTGCAACACATGAAAATTGTACTGTATTTCTTCAATTTATTTTTGCCAGTTGCTTGAGGGTGCTGGTTACTTGAGTTCCAGATAACAGAGACTTTACTGTATCCCTTTACCTAACCCTTACATTAACCGTAACTCACAAATACTCACACTCACATTCCCATCCCAGTGCTAAAATTAGCAGTATACAGGAAAGTTTTAGCATTTAGATACACACCCACCTAACATAACCCCATCCCATAGACAATACTAACACTTCAACAGTACCAAATTCAACAAACCCTGCACTCACTAAAACTAACATATGATGCGAAAATGCAGCAGTTTTTATGAAGGGTAAAAACAAATAGTCCCTTTGATTTTATGGTAAAATGTATTTCACTACTGTGACATATTTACCTGTTTTCTTTTTGCTATTACTGGTGATATTTATTTTAAGCATATAGCTTTCTGATCTATGTGGTCTTAGCTTTTCCAGCAAAAAAATGTAATGTAATATCAGTTCCTACATGTAATTTTTGTGTATATACACATCTTAGACAGTTTCAAACTCTGGACTTAAACTGCTGTACTATGCATGTGAGTCAGGAACAATAATCACTACAGCATGACAATTGTGCATGTCAATAATCACATCACATAAAGCACATTTGGTAGACTTAGAAGAAACTGAACTTGGACTCATGCAAACTGCTGTAACAGGGCAGTATTTATTCAGGAATGGAAAGTTTTTTTTCATAGGTAAAGAATGAGAATTCTGATAAGAAATACATGATAGTAACAGTAGTGATGAAATGAGAATCATGGTGTTTTTCCAGTCTGAAACCATGGTGATCTAGTGATTCTTACAGAAACTACTGGGAGGACATGGATAATGTTAGGGGAAGGTGCTGATTTCAATTAAACCTTAAACCCAACCCTAGTTCTAGACAGACTTGAAGTGGGTAAGGACATCCATCATGGCAAGACCTGGCATAGTGTTCATGGTATGAGCCAGTTGTTTAATTTGGTTAATACATGATGTTACAAAGCTATCTGGAACTTTGTAAATAATTATATGTCATTTGTGAATATTAACATGATTCATATAAGATGTTTGTGTTGCGATTGTATTATAATTGAATGTTATGTGTATATCAAAATGATGGTACAGAAAGTGTAAGTTGAAAAGGTATTTCACAAAGTACTGAACTCAAAGATGTATCCACAGTGTACCCTACTGGAAAAGAACAGAAATCTATATATATTATTTTAACTGTTTAAATGTATATACTTTAACAGGGGAAACTGGAACACAGGAGGTTAACGTGCAAAACCAGAAAAATTGTTGAAATTAAATTACTTTATGGTTGGGCATGGGCTATAAAAAAGATGTTATCTTTCAGTTTCAGTGCAACAGGAAACATAATGTCTGCACTAGAGACGTTTTTTATATTGTCTTTAAATGTGGAGGAATGTAAATTATTTTACGACTTCCACCATTTGCCAAAAGATCTGAGGTCTATGTATTTTCCCAGGTAGATGATAAATACTACCAGCTGGCGTCAATGGTTGTTTTAAGCCTGGAAACTTAAGTCAGATGACAAGAAATTATGTCATTCTGCAAGCTATCTCAGCAGTAATACTTGAGATATTAATTTAAGAACTCTCTGAGAGAGACTGAGTATTCTGTATTTTGTTTGACCTGACAACATCAGCTGGAAGACCCATTCACCGCATTTCCCTTGTCTCTCTGTAAGTACATTAACTATGATATAGTAATTCTCTAGATATATTCAGGAATATAGCAAAGCTTAATTTAGATGTTTTTCTTTATTTATTTGAGACTGTCCTGCGATGTTGTTTTAAATATTTCCTGTGATTTTGAACTCTGATATCACTGTACATATATATTCAGTATTGTCTTGTTGTTTTATTATTTATTATTAAATATATTTAAACATTTCATTGTGGCTGATCTTTGTAACTCAAATTTAATTTCTGGGAGTACTTGCATATTTATTTGGTGACACTCTGTAGGCCACTCCTAATAGCCTTGCTCTTGGTCAAACTACCATTTGTATTGATAGTAACATTATGCAGGAAGATTGCACACCCTTTTTTAAGGACCTTAAAGTAGCTGATAAAGAGTTGGCTCGTGGCACTGATAACTACCTTTTAGTCTGGGCAGAAGTGGGCATAGCTGGTAAACCTGTGCCAGCCTTTCCCAGGTGTGTGTGTGTGTGTGTGTGTGTGTGTGTGTGTGTGTGTGTGTGTGTGTGTGTGTGTGTAAAACAAATCTCCAAGAGCGTGTATGTCAGCTACTTGGGCAGGGACACAAAGCACTGGTTGGACAGATAGGGTGCTGGAGGTCTTGGCTTGGCCACTCAGCTGAGATCTTATACTCTATAGCTATGCCAGTGAGGAGTCTCACTGGGGATCTGGAGAAAGAGGGAGAAACCAACCCCAGACTGACTGTGGTGTCTGTGTGCTCTTAAGGGAAATTGCACTTGATGCAGAGAGCTGCATCTGGAAATACTGTGTGTGTACTTGCCATCCTCCTAATGTACATCCCCCACTGGTACTAGTAGTGAGGATTGAGGCTCCTTGACTACTGTTGCCACTGGTGGGGTGTTACACATGGTATCTGCAGTGTCCCTTAGTTAAGTAGTTTACTTATGCAAAGTCTCAGATCAACCCTGTAGTGGGCTGTACATGTGGACATAGGTTCACAGGTTCATAGGTAAGTACTAGGCTAGCTGCCCCTGATGCATTTTAAGCCTAGCCAATTTCCATCAAAGGTGAGAATCAAACCATGTACCCTGCATCTGTGAGGTAAACTCCTTAATCATTATGTCAGTCCCCATCCTAAAGTAAATTGCTATGGAGATGCTGGACATTCACAACCTCAAACATGCAAAGCATGTACTCTATCTCTGTGCTACATATCCTATTTATGTGGACAACTTCTTCAGCCCTAGTGATGCAATGTGAGGAGGTGGAAATACAGGTTATTGTGTTAGACCTCCTGTTGATTGCACTGCATTCTTCTTCCTTAATCTGTGAAACATAACTGAACACTAGCACAGACATTGTGGATGGCGTATCAGCCTAAGGATCAGTCCAAATCTTTCAAAAAACCTAAGTTCTAAAGGTGAGTTATAAACATTGGATTAAGAACTTGCTTTTCTACTATTTTAGTCCAATTTACTACTTGGTTTAATGGATCTTCATAAAGGCAATATTCAGCGGGTGAATGAAAAGGCATGAGAAGAGAAGAGAAGTTTGGAAATGTTCATAAATTACAAAAAAAAAACTAATAAGCATGTAGCCTAGATCCTATAAAATCCCGCCTGTTATAAGGCATCAGTGAAAGCTGTGATGCAGATAAATTAAGATTAAGCTAAGAAAGCATTCTAGAGACACAGCACAGCAACAAGGCGAGAAATGGAAACTAAACAGCTAACCTTTGGAAGGAAAGTCAGGGCAGTTATTGACCATTAACTCTAAAAGGAAGAACAAACCAGTTTTCTGTATTAATTAATCCTGTGAGTTATATGCCTTCCTAATTAGACATCAAGACATAAATGGAATTTTGAGAACTATATAAAAGGCAGAATAAGCAACAGGGAAGGTAGAGTGGGAAATTACATCCCAGAAATTCTCTGGATGGACAGATACCTGTGGAAGAAATTGTGAAGGTGATTAAGGGCATTCCATAAGGAAAAGCCTCTTTGTCCCATAACTTGCTCACTGTAATGTTGGAGGATTTGGATAATGAGGCAGCAAAAGATGGAACTGTGAGGGATAAAGGCCAAATGACACTGCTGAATTCCTCTTATTAAAAGCCAACAGCTATTTTAAACTATGATCTAAAAGTTTGGGTGGTGGTGTTGGCAAAGATAATAAGCACCTCTGATTCAAAGCGCAAATAAGTTACTTGCAAGTAGGGCTCTGCAACAATACGGCTGAGTAGAGTCTGCTGCAGAAACATCCTCATGTTTTTCAGACAGGTATGCAAATTTCCAGTAGCACACTCTGATGTCTGGTTGCTGGACTTTGTGAGTTAATGTTAATTAAATAACTGCACAGGATTTTAGAGGACTCTATCACATGCCTTACACAGACCAACTAAAGTCCGTCACTATACTCAGTTTTGTACAGACTTCTTAGGGGAGACTTATGCCTGGCTTACAGAGCAATCTCTGACCCAAACCTAATGAACTTGCTGCACATCTGTAACTCAAACGGGACTAGAGCTACCAACTCCAGGGACCTAAATATGGCCTGCCACTTGAATAGGATGTGCTGGAGGGACAGATTTGTCTCCCAGCAACAGCTGAGTCTTTGGAATAGGCTGCCAATTCATGTGAAGCACAGCATCTCTATGACACTGTTCAAAAGGAACTTGGATGAGTGGATGGGGCACTGTAAATTCTTACCAGGGATGACACCCGCAACACTCCTGGACATGGGCAGTCATTACTAAATACACTCCTGGGTATTGACTACAGTATCTACGGTATTACATTGGGATGAAATGGCTATGCTTGAAATGACCTTCGGGTCGATAGCCTAGTAACCACCTATGATAAGAGTAGTTTGGAAATCGTCCTAAGTTTAGCAACTAGGTGGAAGTGACTGGTGTTAACCAGAACTGTAGGGTGCAACATAACCATCCCTTGAAGACTGGGATTTCAGTACAAGGATGAAACCAGAAAGGGAAGACCCCTCCCATCCCTCCCACTGGTGAAGGAATCATTTTACAAGATGTCATAGACAACAGGCACATATTTCTTGTGAATAAATACATCAACCCTCCCAAGATACTGTACTTTGCAAATGTCTGCATTGTACTGTGTGAGTATTACAAATGGGGGTTCTCCCTTCTGTTTTTGAGCTGCTAAAGAATTTTGAAGGCATTAAAATCTAAGCAACCTAGACTGTTTCAGAAAACAGCCAAACCAACTTTTAGGCATTTTTTGAAAACACCAGAGTGTTGGGCTATCATATGAGGATTTAATTCAAGGAAGCTTACATGGGAAAATATGAAGCTTTCTGTTCACGGGCTAGAGAAACCATTACATTCATTGCCAGATAAAACATCAGCCATTAAAATAATGGCTGTTCATTTAATTTTCCAGGTTATGAAATATATCCTATTAAAATACTTGTTAGTTAATTAGGCCATTCACACTGAGTAGTATGCAAATTATTCTTCATCTCCTGGTTAAATACTAGAGACTAATTCTAAAACTCCGAAGAGAAATGCACATATCTCAGATTTTTCAATATATTTTTATATTTGCTTAATGCTATTGTGTGGAGTGCCCAGATAAACCAGCCACTACTCTTACTGTCATTGCATTCTTAGCCCAAGGTAAGAGGTGTGGTCTGTTCTGCTCTAGTATCATCATCAGCTTTCCTAATAACCATGGAGTTTATACAGAATCAAAACTTTAAAAGCAATAACTAATAGAAACCTGTTGTTAAAGTTGTCATCACTGTGAAACAAGGCAGGTTTACGCCTGGTCCAATACTGCTTAAATTACAAGATGTGTCAGGATATGACATATTTAACTTCTGTTTCCATTTCGGTTTATGAAAATGCCTCTAAGCTTCCCCAAGATGTCTACAAATACTAATTATGTCAAAAATTAGTTTGTTAACCACAGCAGTGCTGAAAAACCTAACTTTCTTTAATACATAATAGCAAAATCTTGGCCAGACTACAGTGTAACTGTACCAGTTCAGATGAATGATCCCAGTGATCCCACACGCGCACACAGAGTGACCTTACCTGGCTTCATTTTGTTCTTTCATAATTATGAGTGCTTTCTATAATCCTAAGTGTAATGGAGATGGAATGGCCTGCTTAACATAATAATAGTGGTAGCAGATGACAGGTTTATATAGGAGGTCTAAACAAATTTAACAGTGTTCTTTAGCTTATTTTTGCACAATGGCATGTGAAATTTTACTGTAATACATTCTACCTGTACTCATTCATGTCACATGTAACCTTATTGGTTTTAAAAGCCTTAGGGAAAATATAATTTTTCTATGTCTTCTCAAGAGATTAAGCTGACCTTCACCACTGCATAAGACAGTACAGGGATGTGTCCGTAAACTTTAATGGATGCATTATCACACATGCAAAAGAACCTTTCCACTAAAGTCTATGGATGCCAATGTTATCCCTAAAGTGACATCACTGAAAAATGCAGTGCATTTATTTGGACTGTGGCTTAAAAAGAGTATGCAGTGCTTTAAATTAAAAAAAAAAATGTTCCAAATGTGTAAGGAATGATAGTGAGGGAAATACATCATAACAAATTACCAGGTGCCACAATGCAGGTACAAATGTCGGCAAACCAATTTACTGGGAAGAAAACTACTCAAATGATTAACAATATACATTTCTGGCAGCAGGCTTTGAATAAACAGCAGGAAAACTGAGTGGCTTTTCATTTATGAAAGATAAATAGAAAAAGGAGGACTTGCAGCAATGAGTCAACATCAGTAAGCAGCAGAACATATCCTGAATTTGTTTTATTTTGCTCATTGTGTTTTTGTAGACTTAGAGGAAGCATATGACAGGGTGCCTAGAGAGGAGTTGTGGTATTGTATGAGGAAGTCAGGAGTGTCAGAAAAGTATGTAAGAGTGGTACAGGATATGTATGAGGGTAGTGTGACACCGGTGAGGTCTGCGGTGGGAGTGACGGATGCGTTTAAGGTGGAGGTGGGGTTACATCAAGGATCAGCTCTGAGCCCTTTCTTATTTGCAATGGTGATGGACAGGTTGACAGACAAGATCAGACAGGAGTCCCCGTGGACTATGATGTTTGCAGATGACATTGTGATCTGTAGTGAGAGTAGGGAACAGGTGGAGGAGACCCTGGAGAGATGGAGATATGCTCTAGAGAGAAGAGGAATGAAGGTCATCAGGACTAAGACAGAACATATGTGTGTGAATGAGAGGAAGGATAGAGGAATGGTGAGGTTGCAAGGAGTAGAGGTGGCGAAGGTAGATGAGTTTAAATACTTGGGGTCAATAGTTCAGAGTAACGGTGAGTGTGGAAGAGAGGTGAAGAAGAGAGTACAGGCAGGATGGAGTGGGTGGAGAAGAGTGTCAGGAGTGATTTGTGACAGACGAGTACCTGTAAGAGTGAAAGAGAAGGTCTACAAGAGGGTAGTGAGACCAACTATGTTATATGGGTTGGAAAGAGTGGCATTGACAAAAAGGCAGGAGTGTGAGCTGGATGTGGCAGAATTAAAGATGTTAAGATTTGCACTGGGTGTGACGAGGGTGGACAGGATTAGGAATAAGTGTATTAGAGGGTCAGCCCATGTTGGAAGGTTTGGAGACAAAGCCAGAGAGGCACGATTACATTGGTTTGGACATGTGCTGTGGAGGGATGCTGAGTATATTCGGAAAAAGATGCTAAGGATGAAGCTACCAGGTAACAGGAAAAGAGGAAGGCCTAAGATTAGGTTTATGGATGTGGTGAGAGAGGACATGCAGGTGGTTGGTGTGACAGAGCAAGATGCAGAGGACAGGAAGAAATGGAAACAAGTGATCTGCTGTGGCGACCCCTAACAGGAACAGCCGAAAGAAGATGATGATGTTTTATTTTGCTCTTTTTTTTTTGTATTAGCATTATTAAATGTATTTATTTACTGTACCAATTGCATCTTTTCTCTATATGCTATGTATCTTACATTACTTACTCAAACTACTTGCATGCCTGCATTGTTTTACTCATTGTTGTGTACTTTTGAAGATGGCCATAGCTGAAATGGCCACTGGATTAATAAACAAATAAATACAGTCTAATGTTTTAGGCAGGTAGGGAATGGATGATGCTGTAAACTGATATATTGGCTTATTTTATTATGAAAACATTAACATCAGAGTATCCACACAAACTTTCTTAAGTTTATCTAAATCTACAGACACTGACAAGACCTGAGATCCAGCTGGCAAATCATGTCTTACTTTTCATTTTCATGTTTGAGTTCTTTGGCTGGCGAGCTCATTGGCTACTTGTGGTCTCTTCAGTCTGCAATGTTCTGTGCACTGTTTACTTCATCTAATGGCCAGGTGCCCAGCCACTGAATTTTCCTCATTAGTACAAGATTGAGAAATTTAGTATGCGGCTGCAGAGTTCTCATCTCTGTTCCAAACAGCATTCCCTTGTCCACATGATTGGCCCTTTGTCTGTTTAATAAAAACATCCTAGGACAATGCAAAGACTGTACTATGAAGTAAAAAAAAATACTCCCTCACTTGGTAACTAGCTAGCTCCTACAACTGATTTCTTGCAGGCACAGCAGGCATGTGTTTATTTTTCTTCTGAATCTATTTTAAGTTCTGAAAGCAGCAGTCTCCTCTGTCAGAAACTCTTGCTTAACAAACTGCAGAACAATACCAGTAAAGTAAACATGCTCATGATATGACCTGCACGCAGGTTTACAGTACTGTAAATTTAGCAAGTCAGTGTAGCACTAAGACTATCAAAAGGGGATCTCAAAAACACAACATAAGGAAAAACTGTAGCTTATTTATTCTGCAGTGATACAAGTCTTCTCCAGCCATGTAAATGCGAATACGCCTCACTCTCACACATGTCTAATGATCCTGCTGGAAGCCACATCTGAAAACCTAAGTTGATGAATGGAGCCAAAAACTGTTCCTGTACATTTATACCACCCCCACCACTTCCCCTCCCTTCCAGTCTCTCTCATCTGTACATAATGGCATCAGGTTTCTAAACATTCCTGTCATTTTATGTAATGTTTCCTTTTGCTTTTCAGTAAGATATCAAGGTTCCAGTGACTACTGAAATTACAGGTTTATATTTCAAATTACAAACACGCAAATACAGACAAAGCCCTCTTCTTAGGCGCTGCTAGAATCATATAAGTGAAAGGAAAATAGCAGGTCTCATTTGTGACATTTCAATGAGGATTAACAGTATGCATACAGAACTCAACTTTTTATTACTGAAAACAGAAATAAAGTTGGCGAATAACAAGAATAAAGACCATTTGTGACAATAAACATCTGGGAAATAGCAGCGGCTAATGCAATAGAAAAGAAGCTAAGACCAGTTCCCAGGGTTCTTAGAGTTTCACAGGGATAAATAGCCCAAGACAGCACCAGCCCATTTCTAAGTGCTGTCACAGATGGAAATGCAACACTGAGCAAAAATGCATTCTGGTAGTTATACAAGGGGATAAGCCTCCAACAAGGTTCAGAAAAACGGACGACAGGCTCTGAAGCTCAATGTCAAAAAGTGTATTGTCATCCTCTTTGATAAAAACTCTGTATCCATGAACTACCACATAGCTGGTAGTATACTTAATGCCGAAAAAGTGATGAGACCTTGGGACACAGGTGGACAGTATAATCACATCGCCACAGTGGTCAGGAAATCCTTCTACGTGGCTCACCTCATCACAAAAGGATTCTCATCCAGAAAAAAAGAGGTCATTGTTCCCCTCTACTCATCACTCATTAGACCCATTATAGAGTACAATGCCCCTTTTGGTAAATACCTCACAAGACATCTACAACAACTGGAAAGACCACAGAAATACCTCACAAAGAGGATTACTGGCCTCAAACAGATGCCCTCATGAGACCGTCTCAAAAAACTACAGCTTTACTCCATCACATATCGCCTACTCAGGGGCGATCTCTGCCTAACATACAAAGCTATGTCAAACCCAAAGCTGTTGGACATGCTCCACTTAAAGAAATCCCAATCCCTCCGAGCTACATGTTCTAGGGGCCTAAACCTTGTCACCACAATAAACAGAACATGCTGGAGGGATAGATTCCTGTCCCAGAGACTTCCCATACTCTGGAACAGACTACCTATCTATGTCAAACAGAGCTCCTCATTAGCACTGTTCAAGAAAAATTTTGATGATTGGATGGGAAATGGGAAATTCACCCCAGGGATAACTTCTGTGGCTCTGCTCGACAGGGGCACAGGAAAATAATTTTCTTGGGTGGCGAAAGCCAGGGTACATTTTTTGGCTAGGCTTATATAGGCCCTAGGGCCAATAGCCTAGTACCTACCTATGAACCTATGAACCTATGAAGGGTAAATGAGATGCCAAAAATATGTCTTCTTTGTGGGAGGCTGGCATAAAAAAATTACATGATTCTAATGTTCCAACTGCTAAACGTATGACCGAAACAAAAGAAAACAATAGATAAAGAGACAGGAGCACAGGAACATGGGGGCAAGGATAAAAGGTGGAAAGGAAGACATTTTGGAAAAGGTCTAAATATATGCTACTTGATCAAAAGGGCACTAAATGTGTGGATCACCATTTTCACCAATATCTGATACTTACCTAGCAAAGGGGCTTTAAACTGTGGTGAGACAGTGTAATGGGAGGAGAGTTAGCAGACAGAATGAAAGGGTATGAGGCATGAAAGGAAAATAAGGGTTTGGAAAAACAAACTGATTGCTACAAAAACTACCTGAACTTATGACTGTCCTATAAGAGTCTACCTCATCTGTACTAAAACTTCATACAGTCCTGCAGAAATAGCAGGTAACGGAGGATGAAGGACAAGCCAGATGTTCATTTTATTAAATCAGCTGATCAACATTAAACTTTTGATATGTATCCAATAAAACACTTCTAACATCAAGAGATAAAATGAAAAAAATAAAAAAACAGAATCCATCCCTGTATACTATAAGAAGATTTAGAATGTTGCTTTACCTTTACTGCTTTTAGAAATAAAATGAGAAAATATGTTGCACCAGGATACTAACTGTATCAGTTTTCTTATCCTTCCTGTAATCTCTCTCAGAAAATGTTCTTCTACAAACACATTAACCAGTCCTTCCAAAATGCCCTTACCCATAAACAAATGCATATAAAGATGTCAACATGGGTAAATGAATGCTGGACACTCCAAACAGCTTCACGTACATACAAATAAATATAAATCTCATCGCAGGCAAATGAATGCTGTATGCACAAATAGCTTCACATGTGCACACACACACACACACACACACACACACACACACACACACACACACACACACACACACACACACACGTGCACACATACACACACACACACACACACACACACACACACACACACACACACACACACACACACACACACACACACACACACACACACAAAATCAATCATGAAGTATGTAAACTAATACTGTATGCATACACTCAGCTTCCCTACTAGTAGTTGACTGCAAAGTGGATACGAATGGAACTTGCTGATCACAACTGGACAAAGTATGCTCATAAACTGGGGTTTCTCATAGAAAATGACTACCAGCCCTGCTTTCGCAATGTTTTCCATTTTTTTTCAGTTTTCACTTTTCTCTGCATTTGTGGAAACCCATAACACATAAAGTAAGGGGAAGGGGATTAAATCCCCACTTGGGGAGTGACAGAAGGAAGGCAAGTCTTCCTATAAAACATATATTACTCAGTTTTATGTCCAGATGAAGCTATGATTGGATGTGTTCATCTGCTTGTAGATTTATTCAAATGTAGCCAGAAGATTTGTAGTGGAACTTGCATAAACTGTACTTATTTCCATAAGACATATTTAAAACAGACATTTGTGACTTTAAATGATATAATTGCAAATTAATCAAGCTGGTAAACTAGTGGTGACCTTGGGAATATTCAGAAATAATGCCTAGTGAAGTGCTTCCTAACGCTATTTGGGTATTTTGAAGTCCTTCCTTGATTCAAGCAATGTGGCTAGGTATGCATCAAATGCAAATGCTTTGCACTTAAAACAATTTCATTTATTTCATATCTAACCACATTTTTTGAAGTTAGGAAAGAAGTAAACAACACCTGACTCTGAATTTTTTTCTGAATACCTTGTCTTGTTTCATACAAATTCTAAAACACAAGTCAAAGGCACTAGGTATATTCACTTTCAACAGATTTCAATCACTGACCAATCAGCTTGCCTTCACAGATTGTTATGCAGAACAATGTACAGAAAAACTATCTATAGAAAGTGTCATTAGAATAGGCTTAAACTGTACATTCTGGACATCTGATGCTACAGCGAAAGACAGTTTTGGCAAGCAGTGGTCAGGGAGCATATACCACTGGACTTGTCCCACAGTTAAGCCAAAAATGGTGCCTCTTTCTCGAGGGAAACAAAGCAGCACAAGCCGGTACACAAACTGCAAAAATAGTATAAAGTCATTTTGCCCAATAAACACACAGTAAAAAGCATTCTAAAACAATTCACCAGGCCCCAAATTTAAGCACAGTTTCTTCACAGAAAAAAAAGTTTTTTAAATGTTTAAATCGACTTCTAAACTGTCAAGCATATATGTGCGCTCCCCTTTAAAAGTACAGTAAAGTCACATGATAGTCAATAAAAACACATAAATCATGCTTAAAATGTACTTTCCATAACAGGAAAGTAAGTTAAAATATCAAAAATAATATCTGAAAGGTGATTTTGTTTCCCAAAGGGAACTTATCTGCCAAAAATGGAAGAACACAAGGTGGCAGTCAATCCTCCAAAGCCAGGAGAGGAGCGCTCGCTGTCAGCAGGAAAGCTCTGTATGGCTAAGCACCAAACCTGTCTTTTTAGTCAGATCAGCTTAAGCTGACCAGTGGTTTTGGCATATGGATGGTGCCCTAAACTTTTGGAAATGTGCTGGCTGTTATATCCTGTGCAGGATAACCCATATATCTTTAGCTACTGCAACAGTGATCATTTGAACATCTACTGCTATGGTAAGTTTACTTACAGAACTGTACTTTACTTTTCTAAAGTTTATGAACACTGTTTTCCATTCAGCTGGATAAAAAAAAAAATTATAAAATATTGTTCACATGTCATTAGCATGTCTTCATTTGTCACCTAGAAGCCTGCTCCTCTGAAGTTATTTTTCAGACTACTGTACAGGTTGCTAGATATTCAACTTTATATAATGTCTTGTATGCAGTAGAGATGACAGAAGTAGCTGCTGTAAGAAAGTATTCTTAGAAAAGACAACTATGTAATTGTGAAGAGTCTTCTTCAATGTTGGCATGGTCTAACTGAAGTATTTATTTATTTATTTATTTATTTATTTGGCATTTGTTTATTGGGAAAGTCCGATTAGGTACATATCCTATTTTCAGTGGAAGCCTGGGGAGAAAAGCTCCAACATACATAGTTCAATTAATAAACTACATAATATTATCACACAAAGTGCAGTAAAAATAGCAGAATCGACATACAAGATAAATAAAAGCCAGATCAGAAAATCATACAGTGAATATTAAACAACAATCATAGGATATTGAACACCTATTAAAGTACAATCAGCAGTGATAACCAATGGTAAAGATGTTAAGCAATTTAAATATGGGCGAAAAACTAACAGAATGGAAAGACATTTTGCAGTTGGGGGGGGGTTAGGAAATGGAGTTAAAGTAGGGAGATATTGGAGAAGTAACTGGTGTTTTGGCTAATAAGGCAAGTGAGGAAAGGAAAGGGGAAAAACAAGAGTAAGAGAAAGAGAAGGGAGAAGGAAGAGAGTGGAGAGAAAAGAAGAGAAGGAAGGAGTAACAGGTAGTGTCAGCCTGGTGCAAGACATGTACAGAGCCAAGAGTTAAGGAGAAATCACTGTAGAGACTGAATATTTGACTACATGGCATTGCTCTAATATCTGTAGGAATACCGTTCTAGACCTTGGCTACTGATCAGGAATTTAGGCAGTGACTGATCGATTTTTTAGTTTTATGGATTTTAAGGAGGGTTCTCAGATGAGTGAAGAAGGTCATTAGGGAGGTAATGGTTAAGAATGGTGCTGCTTGCTGGGCAGGATGAGGATTTGTATACCATGTTATGAGCAAGGAGGAGTTGGGTGAACTTGAGGTTGTGACGTAACTCAAGCCAGTTTAAATGGAGATAGGAAATTCACACCGGGGATCACGTCAGTCACCCTGCTAGACCGGGGTCCAGGGAAGTAAATATTGTGGGAAAAAATATCCTGGGAATTGTTATGGCTAGGCTTGTACAGGCCCTAGGGCCTATAGCCTAGTACCAACCTATGAACCTATATCTGAGAGCGGAGCAGTGGTGGGAGTTGTATGACTGACTGGCTGCAAATCTAGCTACTTTGTTATTACAAAGCTCAAATTTTGATCTTAGGGAGATCTGAATGCTGGTGAACATTTGTGAGGCATATAGCAGTAAAGGAAGGAAGTACGTATTGGCTAGAGTTACTCATGAGGAGTTGGTAAGGAATCTTTTTGATCTATAGAGCATGCCCAGTTTTTGGTGTATTGTTTTTATGCACTTTTGAATATGAAGATCAAATTTCAGTTGATCATCTATTATGACACCAAGTAACTTTGTGTGAGGTACAACCAATTTCAGTATTTTTGAGAGCGGATATATTGAAGGTGTCTTTGTGTGTTTGGGATTTGGGAAGAAATTTGAGCAGTTTTGTATTACTGGATTTAGGAAAAGCTGATTGTCAGTGAGCCAGTGTTCAATAGACTTGAAAGTCTGCTGACTGATAAACTGTAACAGCGAAGGACTTTTAGATGAGCAAATGACAGTGGAGTCATCTGCATATTGCGTAAGTATAGCGTGTTGGCAGGATGTATGTAGATCATTTATAAATATGTTAAAAAGGAGAAGGCCATGTACAGAGCCTTGTGGGACACCTTTATTAACTGGGAGAAAAGATGAGTAAGTAGAAAGCCATTTAACTGATTGTAGCTGGTCAGATAGGTAACTAGTGAACCAAGTGACTGCCATACTGGAGAAGCCTAAAGGAAACATTGAGAGTAGTTTGGTATGTGAGATTGTACTGAAAGCTTTGGAGAGATCTAAAAAGAGGGAAGAAGCTGAATTGTTATCTCTGGCATAAATGACATGGTCCAAAAAGGCAACAAGGGCAGCTGTTGTGCTGTGATCTGAGCGAAAGCCGTGTTGGGTAGAGGTCAATAGATTTTCTTGGAGTACGTGTTGTAAAAGTTGTTTATGGATACATTTTTTTAAGCTCTTGAAAAGAGCGGACAAGATTGCAACTGGTCTGAAGTTTGTTATGTCAGTGGAGTTTCCCCATTATGAAGAGGAATAATGTAAATGTTTTTCCATAGAGATGGGACATATGGCTCATGAATGGATTGACTGATCAAGACAGAGACTGGGTAGGCAACAGAAGGGGCAGTGACCTTTAGCTATTCATATGGGAGATTGTCTGCAGAGGGTGATTAGGGCTTAAGTTTGTGTAATAATTTTTTTTTCTATAGGAATTAGAGACAGAGTTTAAGTTGAAAATGGCATTTTTAGAGCTTTGAATTTTGTCAGGGGTGGCATAAAGTGGGAATTACATTTAGAAGCAGTTTCTAAGGGTGAGATGTTTGGACAAGGAACAAAAAGGCAGAAGAATGTTCCGTTTAATCTTGCTCAGCAAAATCAAAACAATAACTAAGAGATGAGCGATGCACCACACCATAAAACGTATCTCAACGATTTATTCAAAGCTGTATTTTCTGGGTATCACTCTGCTTTCCTTTCCAACATTCCAAATGACCTGAAATCCAAAGGAAGTCCTTTGGATTTCAGGTCATTTGGAATGTTGCAACGGAAAGCAGAGAGATACCCAGAAAATACAGCTCTGAATAAATCATTGAGATACGTTTTATGGTGTGGTGCATCGCTCATCTCTTAGTTAATGTCTGGACAAGGGTTATGGACACTAGAAGTTCCAGGGTATAACATTTTCTTGATAGTGGACCACAATTTGGGGGGGGGGTGTATTTTTGGTTATCCTGTGGGTTGAAGTAATGCTATTTCTTATCAGCAGTAACTTGTTTTTTTTTTTTATGTTTTGAAGTTGTTTGTAGGTCTGTAGGTGAGCATGAGATTTGCATTTTTGCCAGTTTCTCCAGCTTTGGGATAGCCAGGGTAATTTGGTGATTGCAGCTCTCTCTTTTCTAACAGGGACAAGGCTATTGAAAATGTCAAGAAACACTGTATTAAATTTTACAACAGTATTATCCAGTGATAGGGAATAGAGGACTGATCAATTAATATTGTTAAGGATATTATTAAAGATCTTGGAAATGAAATTTGAGAGGTTACTGCAGTCTGTATAAAGGTGCTGTCTGAGAAGGTGAGTTGCTAGTCTCTGAACATAGGTGGGATGATGATCACTGAGGGAGCCTGGGAGGGTTTTTGGAGAGTCGTAAAGGTTTGGATTTGAGACTAGGATCCAGTGCAGAGTAGCCCTAGTGCTATTAACTTTGTTAAAGTGAGTATGGGAAGTTATGAGTTATTTACAACAATATAGATTGATACAAGTGGAAAGGTAGCCTGATCTCTTCACCTTACAGAATGCTGATGTCTGTGCAGTCACTGAGACATGGTTTAAAGCTGCGGAGAACACACCAACAGTGCAAGGTTATAATGCCTTCCACATATCTAGACCAGCTACTACACAGACAGGGACTAAAGGTGGAGGTGTATCTATTTACATCAAAAACAAATATACTCCAAGGCTGATCAAACAAGACAATGAACTTGAGCTGCTCCATGTCTAAATCACCATTGGCAAAATCAAATATCACTTCCTTGCCAGCTATAGGTCCCCCTCTATGACCCAGGAAACCCATACCATGTATTTAAACTTATTAAAAATACTAACCATCCAACCCAATACCATATTCATGGGCGACTTTAATTACCCCACTATTAACTGGAAATCCTATATGACATCAAACGTACAGACAAAGAGATTCCTGGACTTTGTAAACACAAACTCCCTGAACCAGATAGTCAACACACCAACCGGGGGTGCAGCTATACTGGATCTGGTCCTCACTAATATGGGACAGTGCTGTACATCCCCTACTGTAACATCTTCTCTGGTAAGGTCAGACCACAAAATGGTTTCTTCTGAAGTATAAATAAAACCTGGACCCCCAGATAAACCAGGAATATTCAGGAACTACTCTAAGGCTAACCTCCTACTATTAAGTGATAACCTGGCAACATTTCAAGCCCCCATAAACCCTGAGAACATGGCTGCCTATATAGAACTGTTCACAGAAACCCTGTACAAGCATGTTAATAGCTGCATAGAAGCAGTTGTACCTACCAGGAAGTTGTACAGAATTAACTCAAAAAACAAGTCACCCAGGTGGAATCACAAAATCAGTAGGCTGTATAACAGAAGGAAGAAACTCATGGCAAAAATTAAGAGGTGCAGCACCCAGCAGGATAAAGACACTCTCATCAAACTTAACAAACATCTCAGACAAAAAATAAAATCTAACAAATCCAAATTTAAAGTGAATTTGGCCTTCCAGGCCATGGACAACCACAAGGCATTCTTTAGCTATGTCCGCAACATTAAAGGCAATACACAATTGCATGCAGAGCTCATTGTAAATGCAGCCACCTATACTGAGACAGAAGATATAGCAAACCTGCTGGTTGATAAATTCACCTCCAACTTTATCCCTCTCAACCTCTCAAACTTCCCTCAGCAAATACCATCAAATATAACTCCCTCTGCTATCACTAGGGAACAGGTCCTTAATGCTTTCTCTAAGGCCAAGAACACTGCATCAATGGGCCCAGACAATATCCCAGGATGCCTTCCAAACAGCATGAAACATGACCTATCAGGGCCTCTGGAATTGCTATTTAACTACAGCCTACAAACAGGCTTTGTGCCTCATGAATGGAGAACAGCAACAGTCATCCCTCTGCACAAGGCTGGGCCATATACAGACCCTGAAAACTAAATCACTAGTCTTATATGTAAAGCCATGGAAATGATCAATAGTGATATAGTAAACCTCCAGACATTGGATCCAACCCAATTTGGTTTCATCAAGGGCAGATCATGCCTACTCAACCAGATGGACTTCTTTGAGAAGATCACCAAAGCAATAGATGAGGGCAAAATGGTTCACACTGCCTATCTTGATCTGGCCAAGATATATGACACAATACCCACATGGGCATTGTTGACAAATGCAAGGGGTTAGGTACAAACCTGTATGTTACCCAGTGGATAGCCAGCTGACTCACAGACAGGACCCCAGAAGTTAGAATTGGGGTGTCCAACTCTACAAAGAGGCCAGTCACAAGTGGAGTCCCTAAGGGATCAGTACTTGGACTGCTCCTTTTTGGCATTTACTTCTCTGAAGTCAAGGCCAATGTCACTGGTCTCTGGCTGACTAAATTTGCAGATGATTGCAAATTAGGTGCTGTCATTGAATCCCACACTGTCCTAATGTTCTCCAGGACGGGTTGACACACAGACCAACAAATGGTGTCAGAGTCATGGACTAAAACTAACTGCCAAAAAATGCATAATAGCATCCTTTGGGAAGTCATCCATCCCGGGTAACTATCATACTGACAACACACCCCTTAGAGCTGACCCAGTAGTCAGGAACTTAGGGACACACATAGATAGTAATCTAGCCTTTGCCCATCATGTATCTACAGTAGTGAGGATATCATTCTATGTTGCGCAAGTTATAAACAAAGGCATAGCATCTAAGTCCAAGGGAAATCATTGTTCCACTGTATTCAGCATTCATCAGACCTATCATTGAGTACAATGCCCCCTCTGGTATGTACCTAACCAGGCATATCCAACAACTGGAACGTCCACAGAGGTTTATTACTAAAAGAATACAGGACTTAAGTAAAATGTCCGATGCAGACCACCTCAAGTCTCTATCCTGGTATTCTGTGTCATACAGGATTTTGAGGGGAGATCTACGCCTGACATATAGCGCGTTCTCAGACCCCACTCTGATGGACCTTCTGTATATCCGCAAAACAAGCAGCACCAAAATTATCCATTCTAAAAACTTAAACCTTGCCTGTGATATAAATAGGGCCTGTTGGAGAGACAGGTATGTATCCCAGAGACTACCCCTTCTCTGGAACAGATTCTCCATCCATGTGAAGCAGAGTTCCTCCCTAACCCAATTCAAGTGCAACCTGGACAACTGGATGGGGAACAGGAAATTCATCCCTGGTTTGGCACCTATATCTCTAATGGACACAGGCAACCTGTAAATGGTTCATCTCCCAGGCCCTAGCTTATAAATGTTTCATCTCCCAAGCCCCTGCTTACACTTATCCAAGGTATCAGAACTTGTCAGAGATTTGGAAGTCATGGTTAGGCTTAAAAAGGCCCTTGTGGTTGTTAGGCTAGTAAACACCTATGAACCTATGAAGGTTTGCCAGTTAATACTGACATCACCAAGAATTATTATTTCATGGGAAATGGAGCTGGATACCCAGTGTATGATGTCTTCAACAACAGCGAATATATAGGGCAATTACACATAGTGTTTTGTTAGGTTTGATATGACGTTTAATACTACAAGATATGAAATATGAATGGCACATTACAGATGCAATGTCATACGTTGTACACTGTGCCTGAAACAGCCACCAAAAATTTAGTATGCAGGAACAAGTGGTTCCATTTTTGTCACAGTCACAGACAAAAGGCAAATTCCACTCAAATTCTTAAATGAATTCTAAGTAGATTCTGCATCGTGTGTTTATGTTACTTAAGACAATCAACCTACCCTGAAGTCACTGCTCTTTAAAGACAGAGAAATCCTTCTGCAGACGCCTAATCCACAAACAGAACTTCTCACACCAGTGTCAGTCACAAATGCCACTGTTGGATTTATTATGTCCTAACTCTAGTAAGAATTGCACTGAATTCACAGACGTCTGCCTGTATCTCATGACAGTAGTTGTGGCAAAAGAAAACTGCTCTGGGAATTGTCATGACATACATATGAGTTAAACAGCAGCTTACAGATATAAAATGAATTGCCGGTGCTTGCATGGCTGCTCATGTGCAGTGTATTCTAGACTGGAAAACAGCTGTACCTCACTTTTTATTCTATATTTTGAATCCTCTGGGGCATTTTAACTAGGGAAGTAAGGCAACTGCTACACCTATTAAAGAGCCTGCCTCAAGCATTCCCCTTCATTTATCAGGTAGCATGCCACCTTCCTTGTTGAGCAGTACATTTGTCTTGAATCAGTAAAATTAAAAACAGCCTTCATAAAAAAAGGAAGAAAGCCCTGACTAAAAGTACATCAGACACTACTAGAAAGGAAGGAAGGAAGGAAATGGTTAGGAGTCTGCTATTTTGGTTTATTTACTTCACTCATTAGTAACGCTTCTATTCTGGTTAAAATGTGCAGACTCCAAGGATCCAGTACTCCTCATTTGCCATCAATAGCTAAGTTTCGGCATTTCCTTCTCAAGGCCTTGCAATCTTTTTTTTTCTCTCTGGTGTGCTGTGTGCAGATGATTGCAACATATTTTCTTGTCTTGTAGTAAAATAGTGCCCAAATCCCTTTTAACATCAAAGATAACCACATTTATCTTGATTATTCAGACAACAACATTCAGATAGATTACTTACATAGTGGTAGACGACTGGGACAGCATTCCGTGTGTAGTACGGTTAAAAAAGTAAAACAACTCAAGAATGCTCATCACAAGCTAAAGCATTTGTTACGTCACTGGTGAAAATAACATAACTTGCTAGGAACTGTACCTTGTCACACAGGTGTGGAAGTAGGCAGACTAGGTGTATCAAACAAGGTGCCTGAGCTACCTGTATCTATATTTCTGTTCCTACCAGAGTTGTAGTCTGCCATGCTGTTTTTAACAAAGCATTGCATTCATACTTTATAGTGCCTGTTATTAATAATCAGTGTTTATTTACTTCCAATAATGTTTTGCTTCAGCTATCTATATTATGCATTTTGTTGTAAGACTTTGTTCACACCTTTCTGACAATGAGTTTATTTGTTAACACTAGGTAATTTTATACTTGTGCCCTAATGGGACTGGGTCACAGCTGAAAAGGGTCTGTTGACCAGACTACTTACCCTGTTAACAAACTGAAATAAACAAACAAAATAAATAAATATATATATATATATATATATATATATATATATATATATATACATATACACGGAGACACACACACACACACACACACACATATATATATATATATATATATATATATATATATATATATATATATGTAGATATATATATAGCTATGTAGATATATATAAATATATATATATATATAGATATATATAGATATATATATATATATATATATATATATATATATATATATATATATATATATATATATATATATATATATATGAAGCCCACTGTGCTTGTTTATTTTTATAACTGTGTTTACTAATTTCAGCTCATGAATGTACAGAAATTAGAGAATTTATACAGTTATTCTTAACATCCAGAAAACTAGATGAAAGGCACAAAGATCTGAAAATACACTTCAGTACATAACATACCATACTGGAATCTTCCTTTTTTTTTTTAACAGACTTTTGTCTGGAATGCTTAGCTTCCAAATTTATGTTAAGTATTTATTAACACACATACTTGATATTTTTTATTCATGATTCATTTTATTTTGTTATAGACCATATTCCTGTAAAATATACTACTGTATATTTAATATTTACTCCTGTGGCCTTTGGCTGAGGCTGAAAAAAAGGTCAATGCTGGACCACTTCTTTTACTCACTTAACAAATAAATAAATACCAACAAGTAAAAGATAAAAAAACGGACTCGGGTAATGCTTTGGGTTCCATTGTAAAAATCCATGTCTAATAAACAGAATTGTTAAGATAGACAAGCATAAATAAATACGTTAAACTAAAAATTAAAATTGTTAGAAAGGAGAAGGCTGTCACTGGATGCGGAAGGACCCACATGTCTAACACAACTGTCACCTGTTAGATCTGCCTGGACAGGTGGATATCCTAAAGAATACAAAACCAATGTTGTTTGGAATTCATAAAAATCACTACATTAAATGGCAAATAAAAGTATCTTAGGACTAAAAGGAAGTAGGTGAGACCTATAAGTTTATAGGGATCTGATTAGATCCAACACTTACCTTCTGTCTATATACTGAAAAATGAATTTGTTTAGCCTAGTCACTTCTAACAACTTGCAAAGGCATCCCTAGCCTGCTTATAAAGGAAGCTGTGTAATGGTTGGCCAGACGTTATGCAACCAGAAGTATTAAGACATGTGAACATAAGGAAGCATGGTTAGGCCCATTGCTCATCTTCTCTGCTACATGCCAGAAAATCAATTTCTAAAGCTTAGGTCCTGCTGGCAACCAGTAAGAGACTTCCCAGGCTGTTCACAAAACAAGATGAGATGTCGCTTGTTAAAGGGGTAATAACATTCTCCTGAGAATACACACTTCCACTCACTTCTTGATCATCAAAAATGTGTTACTAATTGTGGACAGACCAAAATAATGCCTTTACCACAGCTACAGCAAGAAAGAAACACTTCTGCTTTAGGCTAGCTTAGGCAAAATGACTTAACACCAGTTCACAAAGCAAAATACTCATCTTTCTATCCATTAAGCTATAAACTAATAAAATAAGACCAATGCATGTCATTGTACAGAATCCTCAAACTAAATATACAAACTGGAACATTCAGATTCAGTGTCTAGTAGTCAACAATCTTGACACTCCCACAGCATGTACTTCTGTGTGCCTCCAAGTTGTATTCTATTAAAGGATGTAAAATCTGGATTTTGCGGTCATATAAAACTATCTTCTTACCTATTCCCTTAGATATTACTAAAGAGCTTCTCAAGGATGAAGCTACATGTAAATGTCTAGGCAGTGTCACATAATCACAGCACATATACTGCATAGCAATACCTTGTCCAAATGGGTCACAAGGTACATGAGTAGGATGACACCTATACCATCTATAACTTTAGGTTTTACTGGATGTAGCTATTTTAACATAGTACAGCCATGTAAGGAACTCACTATAATAGCAGATATCTGAATAGGATCACAGATGTGGCAATGATAATCAGTGACGTCTGTCACAGAAGACCTGGCCAGATTTCCAGATCTTTGTGCCTTCCCTGCATCCAAGGGGTAACAGTGCATAACCCTATATACACAATGCCTGCTGAAGCATCATCTGTTCTCTCTGGTCCATGGACTCCATATCTGTCTTCCAGGCATACTCCTATCTTGTAGCATGGCCTCCCTCATATTTGTAACTACCATAAGATGCAAAACAACCCAGGGAATTTCTGCCCCTCCTAAGATCCATCCCAGACCTAAGAAGGCTAGAGGCTCTATGACAGTGGTAGACATTGATAAATGGGAGAGGAAAAAGACACTAAGTACTGCCCAAGTCCTGGGATGCCCCAAAGAAATCAGGGCAAGCTGAGTGACTATAACAGTGACTCTAGTATACATCTCCTGCTAAGGCAAGTTCCATACACATCTGTACTGTGTTGTTCCATACACATCTGTACTGTGTTCACCACATGGACCAGTGAGCTTACTAGGAATGGGTGGGAGTAACTTTCCTGGAGCAGGTTGCAAAAGGCCATGCAGACTGGCCATGTCACAGTCTACTCTACTTCGAGATATGGAGTTAAACTGATAATGCTTCCAAAGCTAAGAATGAGGTCAAGCTGCAGTCTGTTATATCTTGTGTATCCACCCCCCCCTCTTAAAGGTGCAACTGTGGCCGCTCTGCCTCTAGCAGTATGTGATCTTGAGTGTCCTTTTTGGTTTATTTATTTATTTATTTTGCAATTAACTAAACAGAAAAAGAAACATATCCCAGTTGCCTGTAAACATCTAGTCTACGCAAAGTTCTTTAACTTTTAGTTTGTGGGTTTAGAAAGAAGACCGGCAACTGAAATGATTGATATGGAGAGATTTCTATGACCATATCTGGGCAAAAATGAATGATATATATACTGGCGACCCCATCTTTAAGAAATATCAGGAATGACTCTTTGTACATCAGTACTTGCAGTTCAGAGAGTCTTCTAGCTGATGTGATGGCAAGCAGCAGGCCTACTTTTCATTTTAAAACCTTCTGGGGTGACATTGCTACAGAAAAAAGTGGCTTGAAAGGGTTTTGCTGGGACAAAATTCAAGTCCCACAGAGAAGAATCATCCTTTTGAGGTGCAGTCAAATACAACATCCTTTTATGAATTTGCTTGATTGGTAATAAAATTGCTGGTTGGGGGTCCATAGGTATGCACCCTGAAATGGTTGAACGATGCACCTTCAGAAGCATGGACACTAAGGCTGAAACTGAGTCCTGAATCCTCCTTTGGCTTCCATTTAACTAGATACATTTTCCTAGCAGCAAACTTCCTGGCTTCCCTCATAATATTAAGCAGGTCCCCCATGAAAAGATGTCTAGAGGATAATAGTGTCAAATCATCCAGGCAGTTAGTTTGAGTATCCAAAGACTTGGATGCATCCAGGACTGGTGAGCTAGAGATCCATATGGTGGGGCAGTACTTACAGTTTTTCACATGCCATCTCTAGCAGCAGAGGGAGCCAATGCTATCTCACCCAAAAGGTGTTACTAGCACAACTTTGGCACCTTCTCTCTTGCCTTTGGGTCAGCTCTGATCATGGATTTGCCCATCTGAAAGAGACAGTATCCAGCTCACAAATCTTAACTTTTAATGTAGGTTCAGAGTTGCAGCACTGAACATTGAGGCACTTGGAAGAACATGACCCACCTGGATGAATTAATACACTGTAGTTGTGACCTGCACTTATACAGGAACACACAAGCATCAAGTCACTGTGCAGATTTCTCTGAGACATGAGTTGGCAGATAACCTGATGACTGCTGGGATAACATCTTGCCATGACTGGTTCTTACTTTAAGAGGAGTGAATAGCCAGATTATTCATGGCCTAAAGATAAAGAAATAGGCTGCTTGATTCACATAAGGGTTGGTGGTTGGCAGGCAGCAGGAATAATAAGTGTATTAAAAGTATAACCTGAAAGTATCAAGTTATTTAATCACATAAAATGTCCACTACAAGGCAGGCATCAATCCCAAATGCTACATAAAAAATGCAGACAGCATACGTCCCTTTCATCAGATATAAAATAACAGTCTTCTTCTTTTGGCTTTTTCCAGTTAGGGGTCGCCACAGCAGATCACCTGTCTGCTCATGACTGGCAGTGGAGTTTTATGGTGTCGAGTTGCCAGCCCGGTGCCCAACCTTCCACAGAAGGCACACACATGCATGCACTCATGCCTAAAGCCTATTTAGAGTGTCCAATCCACCTACAGCATGTCTTGGGATGTGGGAGGAAACCAGAGCACCCGGAGGAAACTCATACAACCACAGGGAGGACATGCAGACTCCACACAGAAAGCACCCCAGCCGAGGATCGAACCGGAGAACCTCTTGCTGTGAGGCAGCAATGCTAACTGCTGCACCACTGCAGTCACCCGTCAGATATGAAACAACAGTATAATTCTCTAATTCACTTGTATGAATCAATAAACTGAAATACCAACTCTTTCTAAAACACGCATCTGATAAATTTCATTCCCACCATTACCTAAATTACTCTTGTTCAAAACTATCTCCACAGTAAAATCTCTGCCCTCTTCCAGCTGTTATCAAGTCATTTAAGATATTTCCAAGGCTTGTTATGAACACCTCTGGGCGGCCACAGTGGTGCAGCGGTTAGCTTTGTCACCTCACAGCAAGAGGTTCTCTGGTTCGATCCTCTGCTGGGGTGCCTTCTGTGCGGAGTCTGCATGTCCTCCCTGTGGTTGTGTGGGTTTCCTCCTGGTGCTCCGGTTTCCTCCCACATCCCAAAGACATGCTGTAGGTGGACTGGACACACTAAATTGGCCCTAGGCATGCGTGTGTGTTCCTTCCGTGGAAGGTTGAGCGCTGGGCTGGCAACTCGACACCGTAAAAACTCTACTGCCAATCATGAGCAGACAGGTGATCTGTTGTGGCGACCCCTAGCCGGGAAAAAGCCGAAAGAAGAAGAAGTTATGAACACCTCTCCCTTCTCCCAGGAAACTTAAAGGGATACAGTAATTGCAGTAGTACCTCGTTTACCAAAATGTCAGCTTTTTCCCGGTTAGGGGTCACCACAGCGGAACTCCGGTCCGCTAATGATTCGTATTTGATTTTTACATGCCGAGTTACCAGCCCTGATGCACAACCTTCAACGAACTGACTTAAACTGCAATCAGTCATTCACATTTAACACAGCTTAACACTTGCACCAAATGCAGAGTATCCTTAAATCCCCAACACCCCACATTTTACAGCTGCCATTTGGATTTCTGCTTTTATCTTACTCAGGAACCTTAACTGCCATTTTTCTGTGTCTGGCATTTACAAGTAATACAAGTGATATCTGTTTATTCAGTAAAGATAACTCTGATGGTTGCTTCCCATTTATAAATAACCCATTTTTGCAGTACCTGAAACAGAAATCTTAACATCTGCCCATCCTCTTTTGGTATTTTTGATGGCATGTCAATCCTGCTAAGAATGAATCCCCAAGAAAAAGGAAAACAGGTACATCAAATTTTCTGCAAGAATGATTCCACCTCATTGCTGGTAGTAGCTCAGTACCTTGAAGGTTCAGAAGACATGCTTCCCGTCGACCCTTGCCCTAAACTCACATTTCCACAAAATGGCTGAAATAGAGGGAAACATTCATGAAATTTGTCTAGTAGTCAAACAAAAAAAAAAAAAGAAATGGTGAAGGACATTCCCAATAATGATTTTTCTGACTTACTGCCCATGCTGATTCCCAAAAGTCTCTACCAGAAGCTCAAATGCACAATGTTAAAATCTTGCAATTCTGTTCCTATGACTTTCCCCACATGTCCCCTACAGATGACAATCTACACAGTGCCAGTGGCAAAGGAAATGAAAAGCTATAGAAAACTCATATTTGCTTTTGTTTTTCTCCAGTAAAAATATAGCAAAAAATATGAGAATGTGAAAAGCTATAGTAAACCTGCAATTGCTTTTCTAGAAAAGATGCTGTAAGGTGTAAAATGTGAAAAATAGTACAAAACTTGCAACTACTTTTTTTTCAATAAAATCAGGCAAAATATGAAATGTAGCATGATGCAAAAGAGTTTTAAAACTTCAAATTGTCTCACATGTATACATATATACACATACTGACAACCACACACTCACTCACACAGGATCAAACACACTCCCCCAACACATGCACGCACGCATGTGCACACACACACACACCCACACACACACACACACACACACACACACACACACACACACACACACACACACACACACACAAACTTGGAGAGCTTCGGGAATCTTTGAATGCGACTTCCTGTCGAAAGCTATGTTACCTTATTTGCAGCTAGAACTTTTAGGTTATCTAATCAATTTTGCTTTGGGAGAAATCATTTGCATTTAAAAGTGTGTCCCTGTAGGAAGTAAGGATCAAGGTTTCTTTATTTAATGCTGAACAAAGGGATTTGTCTTGAAGGACCGTGCTGGGTATTTCCCAGTACTGGGTCACTTTCCATCTCTCTTGAGTTTCTATACACAAACGGGTTCTTTCTTTTGAAAATCAGTTCAGCAGTTGAACCAGTCAATCTGTGGGGTTTTTTTAAGTGTTTGGTAGACTTTTAACAGGCATGGGTGTAGTGAAGAAAATCAGTGCAACGCTGCAAATGAGAAAAGAAGTAACCTAATATTCAGAGACAGTCCAGTTCATGGCTAGAACTCTTGTCTGTTTGTCTTTTCCTACTGTTAAAAGATCAAAAAAGTCAGAAGCAGACAGAATACAGTTGGTTTCAGTTAACAGTAGTGATAGAATCAGCTAGCTGCTGTGTTTTTATATCAGTTATTTGTTCAAAATAGTTTATTTTACATTTATCCATGCAAGAATATATTTGTTTGTGTATTTAAATTTTAAATCATGCAAACTAAGAACTGCATCATTATATCTCAAAATCTTTGAGCTGGCTGCTTATTGAGATATATAATGGTAATGACACAAAACTGGTAAATTATAACTTTTGATATCCACCTTTTTTGGGGGGGGGAGCTGTTAAGCTATAACTGCCATAACTTAATAGTATACAGAGATCACTATAAGAGTACATCGCAACTGTGTCATTGGTGAGGCAGACTGGTCAGTCCAGTGGCAGTGTGCTACTATAAAAGCAAGAGGAGGACAGCAACATTTCATGACATTACCCATCAGACAGCATTAAGGATGTGGGCATGCATGTGTGTGTGTGTGTGTGTGTGTGTGTGTGTGTGTGTGTGTGTGTGTGTGTGTGTGTGTGTGTGTGTGTGTGTGTGTGTGTGTGTGTGTGCGCGTTTATGTGTACATGAATGCAAAGTACTATAACTAAGAAGCAGTGGCTTTGTATTAGTATAGTACCTTTCAGGCCGGTCTGTGCAGAACTGGGCATGGCCTCAGTGATTGACAGGTGAAACAGGCATGTTGCAGTATGGAAAGATGCATGACTGACAGCCATGCAGATTTCAGTGTGATATTATGAATACTTTGATTGTTGATCATGCATACATTCGTTGCTGATTGTGGAATAACTGCAATTATTTTTTTTCCTTCATTTTTGCAGGGGGCAAGACCTCCTGCACCCCCACACCCCCAGCAAATTAAATACACCAAATCTGAGATTATTCTACATTGAGGAAAAGGGTGAACTACAAATAGACAATGAATATTCATGCAGCCATCGGAATGAATATTACTTTACTTTTCTAAGATGTCACTGACTGTTGGATGGTGGGCAGGGAAAAGGCGGGAAATGCTACTACGCATCCTGCGAGGTACTGCACTAATACAAAGCCAAAGCAGTTACTGTTGATAAATTAGCACTGAAAAGCCCTGGGCTGAGAAAGTGAGGTGAGTGGACTCTTCAGCATTGTTTTCACATTTCTGCTCTTCAGCTCTGCAGTCTGAATCTTACCCTGGTGTGGTTTCTCTTGGTCATTCAATAAAATGAATTACATACTTTACCCATCTGTCCCCCTCAATCTTCCCTCAGGAAATACCATCAAATATAAATCCCCCTGCTATCACTAGGGAACATGTCCTTAATGCTCTCTAACGCCAAGAACACTGCATCAATGGGCACAGACAATATCCCAGGATGCCTTCTAAGTAGCATAAAACTTTTCTAGGCTTGACACCATTGGAGAGAAAAAACACCAAAATGATGTTACAGAACTATTCACTCACAGTTACTAGTGTAGAACTACTATTAACTTGTCTTACTGATCACTGTTCTTACTGATCACTGTTTAGAGTGCAAAAAATACTGGTGTCTTTGCTTTGACACATACAAAAAGAATAAAAAGAAAAAAATAATAACATCAGTCAAAATCAGTTACCTCTAGTAAATTACAAACTACCTAAAATGTGGTTTTCCTTTATTATGTTAAGAAATCTGCTGTTTTTAAAGGACTTTTATGATCTTTATCTACTGTTAGAGAAGCAAAAAATACTGTCATCGCACAGTATGTTATAAATGGCATAAAAAGTGCAACATGGCTTGCTTTAAAGGAATACTTGTGACTTTGCATGAGCTATTTCTTTTGTTCACCACAGTAGCCTACTAAGCATGGTCTACTTTCAGGGGGTACTGGAGGTGGAATTCATATAGAGTAAGAGCAGTCTGGCCAGGCACTAGGGAAATTCCCATACTCTCTCACGGTGGAGCCCGGGGCACCACTGGGCTGAACAGAGGTAATGACTATGGCAGAGCTGCAGCAAATATGACACTAGTTATAGCCTTATCTGCAGACCAGTAATCCTCTCAGATTTTGATAGATTTGGGTGACCCTGATGATTATCAAATGGGAAAAAATGTGGTTGGAAATTATGGCGTCTTCAAAGAGCAGCACAGAAGGAAAGATCTCCTGTTAGGAGATAAGGTCACACTGTTTCGATTATGTAGTGAAGGTCGAGCGGGATCTGCCTAACACACCAGGATAGAGCAATGAGCTGAATAAACTAATACAAAAAATCTTGTGAAAGAATCCCAAAAGGAACAGCAAAAGAGCATTTGTGGAAATAACTGTTACTGAAGAAAGGAAAGAAACTGACTGTATTGAATTATGGAGATGTGTACTGTGATTTCATGATGAGAAAAGGACAGAGAGCTGAGGCAGTCATATGAATTTTGGTTAGAATTTTAACAAGTACTGGAGTTACAAGAGACTTAACTGCATTTGTGCACTGGGTGTTTGTCAAAAGCCGTAACCATTCTGCCTTTTGACACTGAAGTCATAATAGTAATTGTGCTATAACAACCTGAGAAGAAAAAAAGTGATGAATCTATTAAATCTTTTGAAGTTCAGCAGTCATGTGGTTTGCAAAAGGACTGTGTATGTAATGTGCAATGCAATTTTTATTCAGCTCATGGGGGCTATGAAAAAACAAATTGTAAACCTGTTTTAAACATTCAAAAATTATATAAATAAAATAAGAACAGATGCAATAATAAGTGCTCAGACAGAATTTACACATTATTCCCGAGGTACTATAACTGGGCTAGACTGGACAGAAATTACATTCCACAGCAGCATGTGCATTTAATTGAACACTCACTAACTACTTCATTCAAATCATGCATCAATAAAACTAACGTAATGGTACAGGATACTAAAGTCGAAATGAGGCACAGACAATTTCCTACTTAAAGACAGAGGAATTTAATAACTGGGTAGTAGAAATGATTATGGAATCACTAGGAAATATAGAAATGTTCTCAGAAGAGATAGGTAGTGAATGGAAATTAAAATAGAATTTAAAATGATGGTAGAAGTAAAAGAGAAAAAAATATGGGAAAGAAGTAATAGGAATTATTT
The DNA here is from genome assembly GCF_019279795.1 of Protopterus annectens. Lineage (NCBI taxonomy): Eukaryota > Metazoa > Chordata > Ceratodontiformes > Protopteridae > Protopterus > Protopterus annectens. The sequence goes on along the minus strand of NC_056730.1, from coordinate 540,134,550 downwards.
AGAGGGGTTGGCAAAATATTGAAGAATAAAGAGAATCTCACAGAACAAGAAGACAAACAACTGTAGAGTGCTAAAGGGAAAATAAGGGAGTATTTGGATAATATACATGAGTCTAGAAAGGCCGGTGGTAAGCAACTATTTTTGATAACAACTCTTGAGCACAAAAACTTTTAACACAATGACTCAGGCAACAGAAAGTCAAAAGAGTTGCTGCAAAAACTTTGTGAGCATATGTCAAGAAAAAATAACTAGAGATCCTACTGGGGTATTGTGATAGTTTTGAAAGTTTATGAAATTTTTTAAAAAGTAGAGGATTGTGGAAACAAATAAAGGCACAAAATAAAGTATTGTTGGAAGCAGTACTTATATTAAGGTTAGAGGAAGATGAGATTCAAAAATGAATAGCTATGATAGGAAGAGATGTGGTAAAATGGTGATATATAATCAATCAATTTGGGAAATCGCGTGGAACAGATGGTATTCATGTGAAAGATCTGGAAGGTTTTGTTTAACAGTATTTTAAAGGGGTGGTATCAGCATCTTGGAAAAAAGCTACCACATTCTATTATTAAAAAAGGGCAAAACCCCTTCAAACCCATAAAGATTCAACTGCAATTTTAAACCATGATTATATAGTGTTTATATCCATACTAAGCTAAGAGAATGGCAGATGTGTTATGAAAATTGATAGATATGGTTCAATTTAGTATTGTAGAGGGTAGGCAAACATTTGACAACAAAGAAACAGCACCAGAGCACTCCACGACGATCAGACCATACGCAGAGAAAACTAGTAGCACTATAAGTAATAGTTCAAGCATGTAGTATAAAATCCAAGGTTTACTGGAATTCCAGGTTAGCGCTTTCACCCTCATGGGCTTCTTCAGACTTCTTACATCTCATAAAAGTAATGCTAACATTTATACTAAAGCCGCTATGACATCATTCTTTAATTAAGTAAAATAGTATTCACCTGTAAGGCTTCACTCAAGAACAGTTCATAAATACTCAACCACAAAGCAACTTCTAAAGTTAAAGTAAACATATATTATATATATATATATATATATATATATATATATATATATATATATACTATGTTTATAAAAGTATATATAAAGGATATATAAAAAATACACAACAGCATATATAAATATAAAAAATATAAAAAACAAATATATTTAAAAATGTTTAATTTTTTTTTAAAGTATTATGTATATAAAAACATATGTATGTGTGTATATGCATCAATAAAATGTTATACAATAAATTATGCCAGTTCATATAAGAACTGTATATAAAATACATTTCATAATAAATTCATGTGAGAGCTGTATGAGGACTACATTATATGATATATACAATGATGTATACAAATATAATGTCCCATCTGACCTGCAGGTCTTTATCTAACAACTAACTTTCTATTTTTTAGGGTCAGTTTAATAGGGACTCTGTCGTTCAGTCCAGGTCTCTGCTCTGCTCTTAACATTACAATCCACCTGGCTTCTGTCCTTTCTGTATAGTTCCTTATGTCCCCACCCCTAGCATTGGGTTTGTTTACTTGTAGTACTAGAAATTTGAAGCTGTGTATGTCATTTGTGTTCATGACATGCTTGGATAATGCATTATCTGGGAATTGGATGCGTATATTATACAGATGTTCACGTATCCTATCACGTAACCTTCTATCAGTTTTCCCCAAATAAAATGCATCACAGGCCATGCACCTAGCTAAGTATGTGACATGTTGAGTGTCACAATTAGCTGTAGTGTTGAAGCAAAATATTTTCATAGTGACAGGTTGTACAAAGCTGGTGTCCTCAGATATAAAGGGACAATAATTGCATTTTTGGCATGGTCTGGTGCAATTTAATATCTCACCCTTAGCAATTGTAGTGGGGACTCTAGGTTTCCAGAGTAATCTGTGCAAGTTTGACTTATTTCTATAGACAAACGACAGTCTGTCCCCCACTATCTCTTTTAATTTGGGATCTGTAGTGAGGACAGACCAGTTCTTATAAAAAATCCCTTTCCCACTGCTAATGTCTTGTGTGTAATTCAGTGAGACCCTAACTATAGAATGGTTCATCGTCATATCAGTGATTCTAGTTCTCTCTGATGTTCCTTCTAAGTCTACAGGGTTTGCAAAATATGGACGTGCAGATTGAGTTCTAAGATCATATATCCCTTCAATCCCTGAGTATATCTCTTCTGGTGTATAAGATCTGGCAACTAGTCTCCCTCATAATTGATCTAACTCATTCTTAAACCCTTGTTCTGTTGGATTCAAACGTGAGGATCTTATAGCTTGTCCTTTCACTATGTCGTGGAACACAAAACGAGGATGCATGCTCCCTCTATATGACAGAGTTCTTGTAGCACGACTTCCTATATACACCTGTATTGAGTAGACCACTGTCTAACCTTTCAATGTATACATTTAAAAATTATATCCATCTATCCGAACTCTCCATGGTAAAATTAAAAAAATTGGTCAAAGAATTGACCTCACAAAAAAACTTCTGTAGTTTATCTTCTGATCCTGCCCATAGGAGGAAAAGGTCATCCACAAACCTAGCATAATAAATAACATTCCTCTTGAAGCTATCTAGTGGGAATAATTTTTCCTTTTCCCAGTCTGCCATCACTAGGTTGGCATAGCTGTTGGTGCAGGATGTACCCATAGCCACGCCATCCTTCTGTATATAGACAGTATCATTGAACATGAAGATATTAATTTCCAAGATTGCCTCTAGCAAACCAGTAATTAATTCAATGTGGGACATGGTATAATCAGTGTTCACCCTGAGACATCTCTGTATACTTTCTAACCCATGTTGGTTGGGTATAACTGTAAATAATGACTGTACATCAAGGGTCACTAATATGAAGTGTAAATCAGTCTGTAACACACTCACTTTACTGTAAAGGTTCAGCAGGAACTGTTTAGTATCCCTCAAGATATGAGTGAAACTATCTACAACTTTCCTTAGTTGTTTTTCAACATACAAGGAGAGGGGTTCAGTAACCCAACCTCTCCCTGCCCCGATGGGTCTCATGGTGGATTATGTGTATTCTTGTGGACCTTCGGTAACCTTTGAATGACTGGAATAGTACAGTTGTGTACACTTACCATAAATGTAAATGTTCGAGTGTATTCACTGTTGCATTCATTACACTTGGGTTATCCTGCTGGCAGGCTACCCTCAGTCGGCCTGAATTCCAAAGTCTAGGTCCGGCGTCAGTTGCTGCCGCCTCTTCCCTGACATCAGAGTGCCAGGGGTATAAAAGATGCAGCCGACGCCATTTTCTTCAGTCTTTCTTGCTGCGCGGTGCCCAAAGCATAAGCAGTTCGCAAGTGCCGGTCGGCCGACTCCTTAGATTTTCATGTTCGAATTTCAGATCTGAAGTTTTCTTCAAAAGCTAAGTACACCATTGGGGAAACTTTTGAATCAATGGATTTTCAACTAAGAAGAATGTGTATAGTTCCAAACTGATAATTTCACTTTTGGATAAGTCTTCTAACAGCCTTCTAATAGTTCCAACCTGTATATCTATTTCAGTCTTGGAGATTACTGAATAGAACTCACTATTATCCAACATTGTTTTCATTTTGTCGTCATAGTCTGTTTTATTCATAAGTACTACTGGTCTTCCTTTATCAGCTGGTCTAATCATAAGTGTGTTGTCACTCCTCAGATTATTCATAGCAACTCTCTGTTTTGAACTCAGGTTACCATACCATTTCTTTTTGTTATTATTGTTTAATCCATGTAAGTCCTCCTCTACCATTTTAACAAAAGCATCTACTAATGGATGCAGTATAGGAATAAATGTGCTGGGTCTCTTGAAAACTCCATGTTCACCCATTGATGAATGTCCCCCATAATCTAATTTCAGTTGAACATTCCTTCCAAACAATTTCGTATCTATCACTGAGTCAGGTAGATTGCTTTTCATAGAGGGAATAAAGTACAGTCCCTTATTCAGTACAGAGATTTCACCTTCTGTTAAAACTCTGTCTTGAGAGGTTCCAAACTAATGTCTGGGTATTCTCTCCCACATCCTCTTGATTGTGGGGCCTGCATGTTACTCCCCTGAGCCCTTGCGTTTCTGTCTGCCCCTGCTTATTGGCCTGTTTCTCCCTCCTCTGGGTACCTCGTTGATGGGAAAAGGAGTATGTTCATATGGTGTTTTATAGGAACTTGCACTAGGGTCTTTCCTTCTGACAACAGGTTCCTGTAATAAAGCATTGTTATTCAATGAGTTGTCATACTTGTGAGAGGTGTTTGGCCCTGTGCTTACTGTTGGTGCAGGGGCCATCACTTGCATATCAGCGTTGGATGTGATTATTGCTAATGAGTTAATTCTACTGGGTTTGCCCCTGTAGTTACTACTGGAGTAAGATCTAAGATATTCTGTTGTAAGTTACTGACATTACTAACATCATCCTGCACATTCAAAACAATATTGTTTACAACATGGTTGATACTAGTACTTTGTATGTCTCGTCTACAACATGGTTGATACTAGTACTTTGTATGTCTTGTCTACAACATGGTTGATACTAGTACTTTGTATGCCTCGGCTACAACATGGTTGATACTAGTGCTTTGTATGTCTCGTCTACAACATGGTTGATACTAGTAATTTGTATGTCTCGTCTATAACATGATTGATACTAGTACTTTGTATGTCTCGTCTACAACATGGTTGATACTAGTACTCTGTATGTCTTGTCTACAACATGGTTGATACTAGTACTTTGTATGTCTCGTCTACAACATGGTTGATACTAGTGCTTTGTATGTCTCGTCTACAACATGGCTGATACTAGTACTTTGTATGTCTCGTCTACAACATGGTTGATATTAGTACTTTGTATGTCTCGTCTACAACAAGGCCGATACTAGTACTTTGTATGTCTCGTCTACAACATGGTTGATACTAGCACTTTGTATGTCTTGTCTACAACATGGCTGATACTAGTACTTTGTATGTCTCGTCTACAACATGGTTGATACTAGTACTCTGTATGTCTCGTCTACAACATGGTGGATACTAGTACTTTGTATGTCTCGTCTACAACATGGTTGATACTAGTACTTTGTATGTCTCGTCTACAACATGGTTGATACTAGTACGTTGTATGTCTCGTCTGCAACATGGTTGATACTAGTACTTTGTATGTCTCGTCTACAACATGGCTGATACTAGTACTTTGTATGTCTCATCTACAACATGGTTGATACTAGTACTTTGTATGTCTCGTCTACAACATGGTTGATACTAGTACTTTGTATGTCTCGTCTACAGCATAGTTGATACTAGTACTTTGTATGTCTCATACTTTAGGCAAGTGAGTAAAATTATTCTTATTAGCACTATCATGCTTATTAACGATACAGACAATTCCTGAGAAAGGGTACCTGACATTTGACAACATTAACAATGATGATCCTGTGGGAATGCAATCCTGTTTCTGTTGGTTGGTCCTGATGCAGAGAAAGCATTCAGTAGAGACACTTGGATTTTAAGTGTATGGGAGTAGTAGCATTTACGTTCTCTTATAAAAAATAGAGTTAACTAAGAAAAAAATGAAGGGTAAGAGGTAAAAATTAAGGAAGGAGGGCTCCTCTCTGACAAGCTGTGCTTGAACAGATGATCTTACAAGGTAAGGGTGTTTATTTCCCTTTGTTATTTGCTTTAAAATTAGAGCTATTATCAAATAAAATAAGGGACTCACAAATTAAAGGATATAAATGGTATGCTAGTCAAGAAACTTAGCTTTATTTAAAGATGATATTATTTTGTACTAGAAAGCTCCAGAAAAAGGACATTTTAGTGCTGTAGATCATTTTGAGACAGCTTCAGTTCTTTTGGAGATCTAAGATTGATGAAGATAACACAAAAGCTATAGTGATAAACTATGCCCGCACATGAACTGGTTTACTGCTAGCCATATTTATAGAAACATAATAAGATTACGTATTTAAGTGTATGAATTAAAAATTATTATGTATACAGTATCTAAGGATATATTGGAAGACAGACTAAACAAAATACAAAAAAAGTTGAGAAATTGGAAGTTCTTGATTATGGATAAGGATAGTAGTATCCAAGCATTGAAAATGTTTTCAGTCTGATTAGTTTTATGTGCAGGTCATGTACAATTTTATCAACCAGAAGAGAGGTTGTGAATGATAACTAATAAAGAATTAAAGGAATTCAAGGGTTAATTTAGAGTTACACAGTTAAAAGTTAATTTATATATATATATATCATCCTTCATACATCATTCACCCCTATATTAACCTGCAATCTTTACGCTCCTCCAATAAGATCTTAGCTCAAACTACCAAAGCCAATAATTCTGCTGGGGATTCTCTATTCTCAAACTTTGTAGGTAAAATGTGGAACTCCCTACCGACCATGCTCACCTCAGAACCCTCACTCCTACAATTCAAAAAAAAGCTTAAACCCCATCTCAATACTCTCTGGCAATGTCCCTGTTCCAAACCTGATTAACCACTATCATTTACCCTTCTCTTACCTCACTATCCTTAACCGCTTTTAACAAGGCGCCTCGCCTTTGTAACTGACCTATGTTTTTTTTTATTTGCTGCTGTTGTTTTTTTTTCCCAAGATGTGATGTATCTTTATATTGTATTTAGAATTCAACTATCTTGTTCATATGTCTGTTATGTACTTGGAGCTTTTCTCCCCGGGCCTCCGCTGAAAATGGACATGTATCCAGTCGGACTCTCCCGGTTAACAAATGTAAAATAAATAAATAAATATATATATATATATATATATATATATATATTTATATACACACACACACACACACACACACACACACACACACACACACACACACACACACACACACACACACACACACCCATATACATGCCGAAGGCTCTATATCACAGTAGAAAGGGATGATGATGAAGGGGGGTTTCAAGAAATAAGAAGAAAATAAGAACTGAGATGCAGATCCTTAAGAAGAATAACAACCACACAAAATAATTCATTAAGAAAGGACCAGAATTAATTCTAAGAATTAAGCCAACATGGAAATTGATAACTTCAAGAAGGAGTGTAAAAGTAGGCAAGAGTGAGCTGGAATTCACAGGAGAAAATCAGCAAAGGAGCCAAGGTACTGGTAACAGAGCGGGATGAGGCCAAACAAAAGGCTGGACTGTAGGTTCGAAACTGCCTTCCCTACCACAGATTGATATCAGAGCACAGGCAAAGAGAAAGGGCAGGAGAGTGCTAAGAAAAATGACCAGCTCTAGTAGATTTTTTAGTTGAGACTAGAACTGAAGCTGTTGTTAAAAAGAATAATTAGTAGGGCATGTAAAATAAGACAGCTATAACAATCAATTAGAGGAAGTTAGATAACATTGGCAAGAGTGACTGGAAAGGAAATTTACAAAAGAACTATGGGAGATCATCTGTGTGGCTTCCATGAATGCAACAAAGTCCAGACAGTTTAGGATTTTTGCTCAGAAGTTCTTGTATAGGTATTTTAATACTTCACGCAGACTTCAGATAATTTTTACCCAGTTAGACAGCAAATGCTGGAAGTGTGATAAGAAAGAGAGAGGTAATTGGACGAACGTCTTTTGGGAGTATAATGAATGGGCAATGGGCATATTTTAAATATTCCCTATAGAGTACTTTGTCAGAAATATTGGGGAAGCTAATACTGGTAAGGAAATGGTTACTTTGAGTTGGGACACAGAATCTGAATTATGTAACTATAGCAAGGCCTTACTATGTTTAATGATACTGTCTGTCAGAAAAAAAAGCAGTTACTAGAAAATGGAAAGCAAAACTCTTACCAGATGAAGTACTGAACATTGTACACTAGATAGACTACATATCAATAAATGGAATTTGAAGGAGCTATACATGCAGAATAATATTTAGGATGAGGAGTGAAGGCAGGAATTGAAGAATTCATGTAATGGAGTAAATTATAATTGCTACAACGAAAATATGTATGTACATATACTACATGAAAATAATGAACATTTTGTTTTCTTTTCTATTAACATATATGTAACTATGTCATTGTGTAAACTGTGATTTAATAAAGATGGTTAGAATGAATATACTGCATGATTCAATCAGTGGTAAGGGTCTTTCTATATGTATCTGCATGTTGTTTGCATGTCTTTCTGTGTATTAACTGTCTTGTTGTTACCACATGGCCCTGGAAGTGGTTGAAAAGTTTATATACCAACCCATGCACTTGGATAACAATAATTAATTAATTAATCAATTAATCAATACTGCAGTTATCAAAAGTAACAGAAAGACAAAAGGAATTTTAAATGATATCCTAACTTAGAAGTGTAGTTAATGAAAAAGAAGACACTAAAGCGAAAGTTTAGTGCAAAAATCACCAGCAAGCAACAAAATTCTTACTTATTTCACTTTCAAGTAAAATGTGTTCTGTGTCCAAGGCTTAATGTACAACACTATCAAACATTCCTTTCTAATTAGCTGAAAAGCCAAATGTTTGAAACAAAATGATTGAAAGGATATATGAACCACATCTGGTAACACTAAAGTGCAAAGAAACAGAGATATAATGTACTGGCCAAGAATGTTGCCTCAAACAGAACAAGTAGTTAAGCGTTGAGTCTTATGCATTGCATATACCACTGCAACAATCCAAGGGAAGGAATGACAGTAAAGTCAGTACAATATCATCCACAGAGCTAAGCAGACACATATTTGTTTAGTCTCAAAGAAACCATGTGGCAATGGTGTGCATTATTCTTCAAAGTTCCTGAAATAATGAAACTGTCTGCCATATGTACTAGTATACATTAGACACATTCCTGAGAAAGGGTACTTGACATTGTCATATCTGACAGTAGTCAGTGATGCAAGTCAGGAATTCAGAAGAGTTGTGATGAATGGGAATTCAGGCAACAAATGTCCAGTTCACCCTATCTATAGTCAACAGCTAAGTGGACTCTGAACAGTGAAGAATCTCATGAGAAAGAGTTGGATTAAAAGTTAAAAGGAATGTCATCTCAGAAATCGGGAATACAGTAATATCAACTACTGTTTTTTTAATATCTCATTAGCTCAAATGATAATGGGCTGGAGGTTACAAAGTGAATTAACTACTTCTGAGCTGGGAATTTCTGGTTAAAGGCTTATAGTGCCTGTATATTTGAACTGCTTCTTACTGAAATTGGTACACCTTGTTTGTTGTAGCATAGACTAGATCCAGGCCTGCTGAAACTAGCTTTGTTTGTATAACTTGAGCACTAATCCAGGCATTCTTTAAAGTATTCAATTTTATTTATTACTGCTTGGTAGTAACTTGCATAAAGGGTAGCTATCATTCTAAGTCTTTTGGATTAAGCACTTGAGCTCCAGACCAGTTGTTTTACATTAGGAAGGTTTGTGGCCTGCACTGTGGTGGCAGGACAGGTAGCTTACATCCTTCTAAGTTGGGAACTGCTGATTGAGGGCTCAGTGTCTGTAATTCTAAAAGTATATTAGTTCTGGTTTAAGCACTTGGGCTTCAGGCCAGTTATTTTACATTAAGAAGGTTCGGGGTCTGCACTCTTGTCGGAGGAGAGGCTGGACTCTGCCCTTCTGAGCTGGGAATTTCTGGTTAAAGGCTTATAGTGCCTGCATATTTGAACTGTTTCTTACTGAAATTGGTACACCTTGTTTGCTGTAGCACAGACTAGATCCAGGCCTGCTGAATCTAGTTTTGTTTGTATGCTTATTGTTTGTTTGCTTGTTATTTCCCTGAAATGCTAATTCCACCTAAAACGCGGCTTTTCAGCGCTTCTATGGATCCCTAATGATATCTGCATTGCTTACTGTACTTATTTCCTTGTTTCACTTGAAAGAAAGTTACTGCTTGTCATTTTTGCATTTAAGTTACCTGGCACTTGCTCACTAAAGCAATTATATAAGTCAGCACTAAAAAATTAAAAGCACTACACCCTCACAAACTCCCCTTGAGTACCTTGTTCCCCATTAGCCCTTTTATTTTCAATTATAAAGGAATTCCCAGTACTATTCTAGCATGTCCAAAGGTCAGTTGTCAATCTCCTCTCTGGTCCAGCTGGTGAATCTGGGAATCTTGAGGCAATGTTACAACTGCCTCATGTACACAGACAACCCTCTCCTCCTCCCAACAAATTCCAACACATATGAGAGAGGCAACCATATAGCCATACTGGAGGCTAAGCTCTCTCAACTCAGTACTGGCGCAACCAGTCAGGAGGAGAAGGAAACCACACTCACTACAATTCCAGTCTCACATAGACCTACCACGACAGCAAACCAAACACATAAACACACAAAAACATACTCGGAGGCTCTAAATAAAAATCTGCCTAAGCAGCAGAGACCTCCAAAGCAGACACCCAAGCAACCGCTACCCCAAAACAAAACACGTGCAACACATAGCTCACAAAGCCAGTGTGCCGAACAGTCACCGCCCTTAAGGCTAAACAACACACCTGATACACTTGTAATAGGTAACTCTATCGTCAGGCACACTGATGTCCCGCTCACCAGGCTGAACAAGGAGAAGGTCATGGTGAGCTGCCTGTCAGGTGCTAGGATCCGCCACATAACACAAGTGCTCAGGTCACTCCAAGACAAGTACAAATATGACTCAGTCATTGTCCATGCTGGTGTGAATGACCTGAGACGTACCTCCCTGGACTACATGAAAAGAGACATAGAGGAGTTCTCTGAGCATGTAGCCCAGGCCGGTATGACCCTGACCTTGAGGAGCATATTACCCTCACCAAGAATGATGCCACAATATGAAGACAAGATGATCAATTTCAACAATTGGCTTAAGTATTGGTGTCATTCAAAGGGGATCCAATGCCTGTCAGCCTGGGATGACATGCTCGACAAGCCACGATGCTTCACTAGGGACGGCTTGCACCTGTCACACCTGGGCTTTCGGATATTGGCAAAGGCTTTTGCTACCCCATATTGCCCTTTTTAGGCAAGGCTCAAAAGACAAGCCCACCTAAATAGGTATCACAAGGGATAAGAAACTAAGAGTAATGCTACTCAACGCCAGAAGTCTAAACCTCAAGATGCACGCACTCGAAACTCTCCTTAGCATGGAGAACATCGATATCTGTGCAGTAACAGAAACCTGGTTCAAGGCTCCCGAGAGCACCCCAGCACTACCAAGTTATACCTCATACCATGCTTTTCAGCCCCAAAACTTGGACCAAACCACAAAAGGAGGGGGAGTATCAATATTCGTCAAAGATACCCACACCTCCAGGTTGGTGGCACAGCACGAAGCATCAGAGACTATCCATGTGCAACTAACAATGGGTAAAACTGCCTTCCAGTTTATAGCCTACTACAGACCACCCCCCCAAACCCATGAACCCCACTCGGCCTTCCTGAGAACACTGGAAAATATGAAGGTCTCTCCACACACCATTATATTGGGCAACTTCAACTACCCAAACATAGACTGGGAGCATTACTCTAGCTCCAATACCCTAGCCCAAAGGTTCCTAGAATTTATAAACTCAAATGCTATGGAACAAATTGTTACCACTCCCACAAGAGGGAAAAACATACTGGACCCGATCATCACCAACATGGGGACTCTATGCTCCAGACCAGAAATGTATCCCTCATTGAAAAGATCAGACCATAAACTAATCTCACTGGATATTCACATCCCGACTCCACCCCCTGCCCTGAAAACCACAGTGAAAAACTTCTCTAATGCAAATTTCACACTCCTCAAAACTGAGGTGGAATCCTTCAAAGCCCCTGGGCCTGTGGAAAATATGGCCCAGACCGCAGAATCCTTTATAAACGCATACTATGAACACCTTCAGGAATGCATGGATCATGCAATCCCAAATAAAACCAAGTCCCAATCCTCCAAAGGCAGACGTCCTGTCTGGTGGACCCCAGCCATAAACAAACTATACAATAGAAGGAGGAAGCTACTACATAATAGAGCAAAATCCCAAAAAGGGAAGGCATCTCTGATCAGTATTAGCAAAAGCTACGGGCACTCATAAAATCGTCTAAGGCCAGCTTCGAGAAAAAAATTGCACAGGACACTAAGGATAATCACAAGGCTTTCTTTAGTTATGTTAGGAACCTGGGTGGGAATTCCCAGATATGCTCAGAATTAGTCCAAAATGACAAAAAATACACCGAACCCACAGACATTGCCAACATCCTAGCTGACAGGTTCAGCGCAAACTTCTCCCCCCCTCCCCACCAAAAGGGCCAATATCTATCCAAGCAGAGTGCTGCCCCCCTGACATCTCAGATGCTCAGATAAGAGCTGCCCTCTCCAAAGCAACAAACACAGCATCAATAGGATATATTATCAATAGGATATATTAATATCCTACATGAACTCCAAGAAGAGCTAAACCCAAACATAAAACTACTGTTCAATCTCAGCCTTACTACAGGATATGTACCCAAAGAGTGGCGTACAGCAACAGTGGTCCCTCTCCACAAAGGTGGTGCCTCAATGGATCCTGGAAACTATCGCCCCATAAGCCTGACTAGCTTTGTCTGCAAAGCTATGGAAAGGATCATCATGGACCTCATAAATAAAGATATTGGGGACCTACAGACACTGGATCCTTCCCAGTTTGGCTTTGTTAAGGGCAGATCCTGCCTCTTAAACCTGGTTGATTTCTTTGAAACAGTCACTAAGGCCATTGACGAGGGAAAGGTGGTCCACACAGCCTACCTGGACCTCGCAAAAGCCTTCGATACAATACCCCACTCGGGCATTATAGATAAGCTCACCAGCTTAAATATAAACCCCTATGTCACTAGATGGGTTGCAAACTGGCTCAAGGACAGAACCCACATGGTTAGAATTGCTGGAGCCATGTCAGACTCCAAACCAGTTACAAGTGGCGTACCACAAGGCTCAGTCCTGGGACCTCTCTTGTTCAGTATATATTTCTCGGAAGTACAGGCCAACACGGAAGGACTATGGCTGACCAAGTTTGCAGATGACTGCAAACTGGGCGCCGTAATCGACACTCCAGCTGACACAAGCATCCTCCAAAAGGACCTCATAGAAACAGACAACTGGTGCCAGAGCCATGGCCTCAAGCTAAACGCCAAAAAGTGTATAGTCATCCCCTTTGGCAAAAACAAAGTGCCCACAAATTACCACATAGGTGGTAATCCATTAAGTACAGAAGAAGTAATTAGGGACCTGGGGACCCAAGTTGATAGCAATCTCTCATTTGACAACCACGTGGCCAAAGTGGTTAGAAAAACATTTTATATAGCCCACCTAATCATGAAGGGATTCACATCTAGATCAGGGGAGGTCATAGTGCTTCTTTACTCATCCCTCATCAGGCCCATAATTGAGTACAATGCCCCTTTTGGGATGTACCTTACCAGACACCTGCAGCAACTGGAAAGACCCCAAAAGTACCTCACCAAGAGGATCAAAGGGCTCAAACAGATGCCATATGCTGCCCGGTTAAAGAAACTCCAGCTCTACTCAGTGGCATACCGCCTGCTCAGAGGCGATCTGTGCCTGACGTATAAAGCCATGTCCAACCCGGAATTAATGGACATGCTGCACCTCAGAAAATCCAAATCCCATCGAGCTACGTGCTCAAGAGACTTGAACCTCAGCACTGAAATAAATAGGACATGCTGGAGGGACAGATTCATAACCCAGAGGCTCCCCTCACTCTGGAATAAAATCCCAGTCCAGGTTAGGCAGAGTCCCTCATTTACTCTCTTCAAGAGGAATCTTGATGAGTGGATGGGAGATCGTAGGTTTACCCCGGGTATCACTTCTGTGTCACTGTTAGACAGAGGCATAGTATACTAACCTCGAAAAAGGGCATAGCAATATTAATTTAAAATGGGTGGCGAAAGCCAAACACACTCTGGCTAGGCTTATAAATGCCCTAGGGCAGATAGCCTAGTATGAACCTATGAACCTATGAATTATGCACACCACTAGAAGCTGGCCTTTTGGTTGACCTGGATTTATCCACTTTAACTATGTGTCCTGTCTGTGGCCAACTAAATGGCTATCCATCTGGCGACATGGGGATTTATGCCCAGTTTTGCAAGTCTGTTTATAATACCTGAGTGGGGATTTGTGTCAAATGCCTTGGCTAGGTTGAGGGAAATGGTCTGTACTGTTTTTCCCTCATCCATGGCCTTAGTGACTTTCTTAAAGGAATACACCAAATTTAGTTGGAGTGACCTGCCCTTGACAGAGCCAAACTGGATCTAGTGTTAGGAGGTCTCCTATGTCATTATTTATCTGGTCCGTGATTATTCTTTCCATGGCCTTACACATAAGACTCGTCATACTTATAGGCCTGTAACTTCCCAGGTCATTAGATGATCAGCCTTTATGCAAATGGATGACTGTTACTGTCTCCCACTCTATTAGGACAAAGCCAATCCGGAGGCTATAGTTAAACAGAGATCAAAATGGGCTGGATAAGTCCTGATTTAAGCTGTTTAGGAGGCAACCTGGTATACTGCCAGGTTACACTGATGCCATGTTTTTAGCCTTAAAAAGTGCAGTGGCAGCCTGTTCTTTGGAGATAATTGGTGGTGGAGTGGTTGAGGTTAACTTTTGGGGAGAACTGGGGGTGATGGAGAGGTGAAAGTTGAGGTGAATTTGTCAGCCAGGAGTTTGGTATATCTTCTGGCTGAGTATAAATGATGCCATCTACAACTAATTCCGCACACTGTTGGGTGTTGCTCTTAAAATGGCAGACATAACTGAAAAATGTCATCCAGCTATCCTTAGCTTTGCAGGCTATTTCTTCCTCAAAGTCTGCTTTCAGAGACTTGACTAGTACCCTGATTTGCTTGTTCAAACTAGTGAAGGACGTATTACTCTGTTGTGCACATTCCCTCTTAATTCGCAACAGGATTTTCTTTCTTTTGCTGTACAACCTATTAATACTAGGGGCTCACCAGGGTGGATTGTTTTTGCAGTCTGACCTGGGTGTATTTCAGTCTGGTACTGCCATTTTTATGCAGTTGTTTATATGGTCATACAGAGCTTTTGTGTGTGCCTCTGCATAGGTTTCTGTGTTTTCTGGATTTGTGGGCAGCTTGAAAACTAGCTATTCTGTCCCATAATTGGGGCTAATTTACCTTAAAGAAGTTCTTAAAGTTTTTGGGTTAGGTGGAGAGACTAGTTTTACCTTTATTTCAAGAGAGACTACTTTGTGATCTGACCTCACTAGTGAGGATATAATGCATGGGGGGGGGGGAGCACTCTCCCATATTTGTTCCCCTAATTGGAGTGCAAACTAGATACTCCAGGACATTTGAATTTACAAAGTCAATAAATCTTTGGGCCTGCACGTTTAGTGGTTGTGTATGCCTCCCAATTAGTGGAGGGGTCGATAACATTACCCATGAGTATGGTATTGAGCTGGATGGTGAGTGATTCTAGTAACTACAGGTATGGTGTAAGGGTTTCCTGGTTCATGGTGAGGGGTAGCTTCCAACCCCCACACAAAAACGGTAAGGTGCAAGGCTCAAAAGACCAAATTGAACTCAAATGCCAGCACTCAGTACAGCTCCTTGTTCATTTCCACTTTATTGAAATACAACCATGTCCCTTCAAAAGGAAACACATACAAATTGTTCTAACCACCAAAAGGTGAAAAACAGCATACCGGTTTCAGCTTATAGCTTTCATCAGTGCTAATCTGTAGCTAGCAAGAATATGGTAATGGATTTTTCCCATGGTTAGTTAGACATGGAGTAGCACAATCATGTCATACTGTCTGACCAGCCTTAAGGTGAGCTTACCCTTTATGTAGATAGATACACTTCCATCTTTAGCTCTTTCATGTACAGTGGGTGGTCGGAATGTATGAAAGGCATTACAGCCATGCACTGCCGGAGTGCTTTCCATGGCTTTGAACCATGTTTCAGTAACTGCACAGACATCAGCATTCTCCAGGGTGAGGACAGCTTCCAGGGAGTACAGTTTCTTGTTGAGGCTCCTACAATTGAGTGATAACATGTTTAGCTTGCCCTGAGTCCCTTTTGTTATGTTGGAAGGTTTATCTGTTTGGCAATGCGTAAAAAAGGCAATATCGGGGTGGATAATGTTTTGTCTAATATCCAAAAGGCTAGAGAAGACATGTGAAGACCATCCCTGGTGAAGCAGCATGGCCTGTCAAACATGTCCTCCCTGGCTGATAAGTATTAGACCCCTTTGGGATGTCACTAGTAGCTAAGCCAATTGTTAAAGTTAATCATTTTCTGCTGCTTTATAGTGGCACCATCCTTAGAGATGGTAGAATGCTACTTAATGCTAGGCTCATACTTGCCTGTGACACATACTCTGATAAATCAATCATGTTTCTCTTCATATAGTCCAAGCAGGTACTGCTCAGGTCATTCATGCCCACATGGACTATGACTGAGTAATACTGGTACTTGGGGGTAACTGATCTGAGTGCTTTTGTGATTTGGTGAATCCTGGCACATGACAGGCAACTAACTGTAACCTTCTCCTTATGCAGCCTGGTAAGAGGACATCAGTGTGTCACACAATGGAGATTCCTATGACCAGAATATTGGGGTTTGGAGTGTTTTGCCTTATGGGCTTTGTAGCTGATGCACAATGAGATGTGTCTATGTGTGTTGTGATGGGAATTGTCTTGTTTGTGTACATGCATAATTTCTGAGGACTGCATCTAAGAGGTCTTTGAGGTTTGGGTAAGTTACATGTGAGCACCTCCGTATATGTGGGTCTGTGTGTGGTCCTTTGTGGGTGCGTTGGGTGATGTGTATGAAACGCTGACAACTTGTTTGTTACTTTCTGTGTCAGTATGTGAGTGTCTCACCTCCAATGTCAATGTGTAACTACATTTCTTAGATTGGGTGATGTGTATGAAACTCTGACAACTTGTTTGTTACTTTCTGTGTCAGTATGTGAGTGTCTCGCCTCCAATGTCAATGTGTAACTACATTTCTTAGATTGGGTGATGTGTATGAAACTCTGACAACTTGTTTGTTACTTTCTGTGTCAGTATGTGAGTGTCTCGCCTCCAATGTCAATGTGTAACTACATTTCTTAGATACGCTGTATTTGTCTGTTTGAGAATTAAGTGGTTGTCAGTGTATACAAGACAATTGTTACATTGCCTCAGGATACCCATGTCCACTACGCTGGACGCAGAGACTGTAGGAGTGTGCTCATCCATGATTGCAGGTCCTAATGTGTTCTTGAAAGGATAAAAGTGAAGGGTGTTTGTGACTGAATGAGGGAAGTAATCTGCAGCTAACCTAATGAGCGATGTCACCCAGCACCAAATCTGATGCTGTCTGAGCAGCAATAATCTTGGGTGCTACAATAAGGTAACTAACACAGTAAACTTTTAAAGTAATTAAAACAATAAATGTTTCCAGATGTTTGCTTTTGTACAGGACACTGGCACAACGAACAGCTCCATTCAAATTTGCCAAATTTATACCAGCACTGGAAATATGGAAAAATTATTGAGCCCGCTTTGTGCTCCCAGCTCAGATAGACTCGATAAACACCTATTGCCATTAGATGAAAATCCTAGTCCTCCTAATGTAAAATCACAGGAAAGGAGTGTTCAGAGTAAAGGAGTGTTGTTTGTGGGGAAGTTGGAAAATAGACAGGATAATTGTGACAAACTTCAGTGGGGATTTAGACACACAGCTTGAGTTTAAGGAACTAACTTGGCAACTTAGGCTTAACGGATGGCACAGTAGTGCAGCGGTTGCATTGTCACCTCACAGCAAGAGGTTCTCTGGTTAGATTCTTGGCTGGGGTGCCTTCTGTGTGGAGACTGCATGTCCTCCCTGTATTTGTATAGGTTTTTTCCGGGTGCTCTTGTTTCCTCCCATGTTACAAAGGCATGCATCTGGACTGTCTCTCCCCAGGCCTCTGCTGAAAAGTAGCTTCATTCTAAGTTGGACTTTCCTGGTAAACAAATGTTAAATAAATAGTGCAGCTGCTGCTCCAGGCATTAATGAACCAGTTTCTCTTTCTAGAGTTTTAAAGATGAAATTAGCTTTGGTGTGATTTTTTAATCATAATATTAGCACAATTTTCAGTGTTAAATACTGTATGTGATTGGTCTAACTGCATTTCATTTAGTCTATGTAAAACAACTACAAGTTTCAGAACTGGTTCTTTAAGAAATTGCACTTGGCAGTTGAGTGACATCATAAATTATTCTTCTATTTAAAAAGTGACTGGATGAATTGTTTGTATTTAAATGCTTCTGTAATGGCAGACTGTTACTCTGATGAAGTCTTTATGTTTATAAGACGAAAACACTCCATCTGTGGTTTTATTCCATTAAAATTAATTGAAGTTCGTTAAAGTTTATTTTGGAGTGTCCGTTCTACTTTTTTTTAATTTTGTTATTAGTTAGTTTACTGTACTTTATTTTTTGGTCACTGATTTAATAAACTTGTTTAAAACATTGCAAATACATGCACATATGTTGTAATCTACTTATTACCTATACAACTCACATTGACGCTTCACCTCAACGTACACTGAACTTCCATTATCATAAATGTGTCCTGCAATGAATATATTACAATGGAAGAAAATTATTAGTGTGTGCTTGCTTGTGTGTGTGTGTGTGTGTGTGTGTGTGTGTGTGTGCGCGTGTGTTTTTATATATATATATATATATATATATATATATATATATATGTGTGTGTGTGTGTGTGTGTGTATAGGTGTGTGTGTGTTTGTCTCTCTGTATATATGTATGTTACAAGCTAGTTATTGCCTATACATCTTATATTGACTGTGCATCTCAACTGATGCGATTATCGATGCAATAATGCGATTGTAAAAAATCTGTAGCTGCAATAACTACATGATAATGGAAGAGTATTATTGTAATGACTCCCTCTGTGCTACATGTATAATATTTAACTGAAAAAAGACGCATTCCAACTGGGAACTTTTGTAGAAGTCATATGCTGTGAAGTTAACAAACTGATCATGGCCATACAGTTTGTTTTTATTACTTAAATGACCTTGCCAAACAGGGACTAGAAGAATCTCACAAGAGCATTTTCATCAAATAACAGCTACTAAAGTATTCATTGCAGGTGAGTGCCACATTTATTCTTTTGATATGTCTGTGAATAACAAACCACATAACCCCCACATAACCTCAATAGTGTGGCATCAGATGTTTATGAAAATATCATACAACATGCATATAAACACAGAAAAAAGACACAAATGCAAGATCCAGAAAGCAAGATTTATTTGTGGTGACCCTGTCAAATTCTTTCTGACTAAACATACAATGCACATACAGAATAACACAAAACAGTTAAAAACAACAAAAGATCTCAAGCATCAACTAAGCATTCCTACGTACTGAACATATTACAAACACTGCACATCCATTTTACTTCGGGAATATCCAGAAACCCCTGACAGTTGGAAAATATCGACTAGTTAGGTGTTACAGAACAACAAGTTTAGATAACAAAGCTCATGCGGGGCTTTATGTCTGCCATGGTAAATACTTCAATAGGAAGATAAAAGCAAGACTATTTCTACAAAACAAGCACTTTTAAGAGTTTTTCCTTCAATTAAAACTAAACTAGACTGCTGTCTACCTTAAGAAGCGGCAAGCTAAATAACCTTAGCTGATGATTACATGGCAGCTGTTAAACTGCAGTAACACAATTTTCTGTGCTGTCAAGACCAGTTACTCTAAATTAAACTACAACTAAAACAAACTGTCATCAAGTGTCTCTAATTATTTTATGTTAATTCTTCACAGTGACCGGTATGAAACTTACATGTACATCTGTGTGGAATAAACCTTTTAGCCAAGTGTATGCTAATTTAAACCATAAACAGTTATCAGTTGTTTCTCTGAATGCAGATTACCCATGAAACAGCTGCTTAATCCATTAGAAGCTACATGGAAAACAAATGTTTTCTTCCCATTAATACTATACACACACAGAAGGATTACTTCAATGCTGAGAAGTAGCATGATAACACATATATTCAACCACACTTAACAAAAAGAAAAGCATTTGTGAAGTTAAATTTAATGTGTGGTTATACCCCATTATAAAGCAGTGATGACGTGATGGTTCCAAAGGCAAAAACTATATTATTGTAGTGTTTTTAGTTAAACCCACTCAGAATTAGAAATGATACATGCCACAGAGTAAAATAAAAACAGTTAAATCTTATTTTATGTGCATCATTTTATTTAGTTTTACTTTATTTTATCTCTTCTTACATTTGTAAACCCTGTTAGTGAACTAGTTAAAGGATTCTTTCCAGCCACAACTCTGGACAAGGGCACAGACAAAACAGCACATGGTTTCAGTATATAACAACACAAGCAATAACATACTAACAGTAAATAATTGATATTTAACAATAAAGAAGTACTGGCAGAGATACAACAATTAAGTACAGCGTGCATGTAATAACTGAACACTGCTTATTTACTGTTACATGAAACTAACTTTGCAACATTTGTAGTTAAATATCTAAGCAAAGTGAATATTCTAACTACAGTTACATTTCCAGTCAAATTCTGGCTTATTGTTGACTGAAAAATAAAAACAGAATATGTGCTCTGCAGACTGTGGTAAAAACAGGTGGCAAAACACAACAAAAAAGATGCATTTTAAAGAAAGTACAGTTATGTAAGTTGCACTTAACCCATAACAGTATATGCTTCAATTCCTCATTGCTACTGACCCCTGTAGTGGGAAGTGTAAACCTGAAGAAGAAACTACAGAGTATTTAGCAGGTTGCCCAGATTGAGTTCAGTATCCCACAACAAAACAGAAGTAAAAGTATGGAGTCAACGAATCAGACAGTTGTGTGGGTGGTGTTGAAGTGGTTCAACAACAGAGACACAAACAATTAGTAGTCTCTGCCTTACTCACAGGCAAACTAGAGGACTGCCTAGGGCACGGTGCATGCAGAACCAGTCTTTTCCTATTTATTTACCTGTTAGAGTAATGTTTCTTTGCTCTAACAAAATAACTAAATACATAAATAAATAAAGCACCCCTACTAAAACAAAATGCACCTGTGTCCTGGGGAACATCGGACACTCCAGGGCCGGTGCTCCAGTTTGCATGACATTCAAGTCATTAACCTAAACACTGTAAGGTCACAGTAGAGTCCTCGCAATATTGAAGTATAAGTGCAAAACTGCCTGAAGGAGCTTTTTTTTTTCTGTATGTTGTGTCCCAGACTCAGTATGACGAGTCAAAGTATGCACCAGCAATGCCTGGCTTTACTGACAGACTGTAATAAGAAAAACTTTACCAAAAACTTGACAAACTATTAAAAAGGGGCAGAGGTCAAATTCAGGGCCATTTTGCAGAATTCTGGGTAGAAATGAGAAGAATGAAGCAGTGTCATTGAGATAAGTTGTTAGTACTATGTTTACAATAAAGCTGCTAGCAGTGATCAACTAGATATCTGTGGCAAATTTTCTGGCTTTCTGAGTTGTTTGGGTATTTGCGATGAGGGGAATAGCAACATGAGATAAGTGTTATTACTGTTTTTACAACGATGCCAGCAGTGATCAACCAAATATTTTAGGCTATATATATATATATATATATATATATATATATATATATGGGTCTAGGTTATAACGTCGACAGATGGGAAGACCGACAGCGAAATCACCGACGCGAGAAGATCGACGGATGAAAACACAGACGCGGAGGACACCGAGATGGGGAAAGGATGTGTAAGTATGCGGTAGTGACGGACGTTAGGGTGCGAGTAAGGTAAGTGTGCGATGTTGGCGATCTGTAGGGGTAGGGGTGGGTTAAGTGAGTTAGGGTTAGGGTGCGAGTTAGGTAAGGGTGCAGTAGTGACTGTTTTGGGTTAGGGCGGTTAAGTGAGTTAGGGTTAGGCGAGTTAGGTAAGGGTGCAGTAGTGAATGTTTTGGGTTAGGGGCGGTTAAGTGAGTTAGGGTTAGGCTGAGTTAGGTAAGGGTGCAGTAGTGACTTTGTTTGGGTTAGGGGCGGGTTAAGTGAGTTAGGGTCAGAGAGCGGGTTAGGTTAGTGTGCGATAGTGACGGACCTTAGGGTTAGGGTTTCGGTTAGGGTAGTGGATAGTTGTGTATGTAAGGTTTAGTGTTTGTTTGTTAGGATTTAGGTGTGCTTGTGTTGTGTGTGTGGTTTTTGGTCAGGGAATTTGTTTTGTTTATTGGTTGTTGTGATGATGTGTTGAGTGTGTGTGGTGTCGTGTTTGTGAGCTGTCGATGATGTGGTGTCGGTGATGTTGTTGTCGATGTTGTGTGCTGTCGGTGTTATAACCTAGAACCATATATATATATATATATATATATATATACACACATATATATATATATATATATATATATATATATATATATATATAGATGTATAGATAGATATACAGTTTTTTTTTTTTTTTTGGTTTTGTGATTTTTGTAGGGCAACCTGGATTAGAATACATTAATGTGTAACCAGAAAAAGAAGCAAGTGACCATGCAGCAAAACACACTAATAACCAACATAAGCCTAAGTAGTATCGGACGATCCAGCAATGACCAAAAAACATGGTATAATCCCAAAGAACACTTTATTAATATAACATTAAAAAAAAAAGACTATGGTTTAGTGGTTTCACCAATGCTTAAATAATCCAGTTAGTTGAACATGTGATCAATATCACTCATTAAAGACCCCAGTTGTACAATTAGAAACAAATCCAATGTTTGAAAAACCTACATTGTCGCTAGTCTTATTACATCTAAAAACGTATGTAAAAAATGGAAGTACATAAAAACATTAGATAAAAAATGTGCATAAACAGCATAAATGTCATGGCGTAAAGTGCGCTTAGAAACAACATAAGAATAAAAAATAAATATAAACTTGTGAGTTATAATTTGCTCGCCTTTAACTTTAAAACAGATATAATGGATTCATTTTTATTCAGACTTTGGGGGGGGGGGCTGAGGCATTTAACTTCACTTACCAAATAAGTTCTCTGAGTTTGATTTTCATCAACCCCCCCCCCCCCCAGTTAGAAACAGAAATAGCATCCAGAATACTAAAAAGAAATCTGTTATACTGAGGGTATACAAGGGTGTGTTTATATAATGAATTATTAGTGTTACACTTTGTGTTCATAAATTCTGTATTCCCAATGTAGTAACTTTTACATCCAGAGCAAAGTGCAAAGTAAACTACCCCCAATTACTAAAAGCTAAGTGGGATGGTATGTTCAGTAACATTTTTCAACTTAATAGAACTCTGTTCAAGTATGTAATTACATTACCTTTTTTTTCTGGAATCTGTTTTTCAACTAAAGCTTTGACGTTCCTGCCCATTTTATAAACAAAATTAGGGAGCTGCCAACTAATTTAAAAACACTGTTATCTACCCTGAAAATATACCAGTTTTTCACTAAGACTTCTTTAACTGCTCTAGCATAGCAATTATATGTAATTATACAAGAATTGGTAAACTTTACATAGGGTTTTTGTGCATCTCTGTAACTAAAGATGCTTCTGTCTCTAACAAAGGGGTACATTTTTGATCCCATCCTTGGCTAACTTTGTTATGTATTCTGACTAATAAATTTTCAGGATATCCCTTCTCCAAGAACATTTTACATATTTTGTCAGCCTAGGCAGAAAATGTTTCACAGGCTGAACTCATCAGAGCTCCCTTCACCAATTGTTCCTTAAAAATATTGTTTTTGCAGTGGCAAAGGTGACAGCTATTAAAATGTATGTAATTATTTGAAAAAAGTTTCTTTCCCAAATAAGGTTGTTGTAAAACAATTGTTAACCACATCCTTAAAAATGTTATGTCCTGATAATTTACACTATCCATTGAGTATTGGTGTGTAAATCTTATGAAAGGGGTGGTTTGGTTAATTAGATGCTTCTTGGGGTGAACCCCTACATATAATACAGATGTCATCCAGGTATTATGTACACCATTATTGTGAATAATATGAACTCAGTATGTATTTCTTCTCCCAGGAATAACTAACTAAATTAACATAAAGTGGTGGACAACTGGCACCCATTGCAACTCCTCTTAACTGTTTAAAATATTCCCCTACAAAGTATAGGAAATTATAAACAAGAATAAATTCCATTAAAACCATGATAAAACTGATCAAATCATTTGACAAATAAGTAAGTTCAATAACTGCAGAATAAAAATAATCAAGACCTACCTGGTATGGTATACTTGTGAACAAATCGATAACATCAATAGTAAGAAAACTAGAAGTCTCACTATAATATTCTTGCTCAATTGTTGTGAGAAAATCCTAGGAATCTTTTAAAATGTGGTGTTCTAACTTTAATGCATCCATAAGAATATGGTCCTCAAATACTGCTAAATGGTACATTTTAGAACCTTGCCCTGCCAAAATAAGGTGATAAGGGGGACAAAGGACATCTTTGTGTACTTTAGGTATGCCAAATAATGCAGGTATAACTGCAGTATTGTTGCTTAAAAAGCTGTATATATCAATAGGAATAATGTTTTGTAATAAAGCATCCTCTAAATAAATATTTACTTGCTTTTAGGCTATAAAGATTTCATTCCTGGAAGTGTTCTCATACTTACTGTTGTCTTGTAATATGTTAAAAATCTGACTATCTATTTTGTCCACAATAACTATATCCCCACCCTTATCTGCTTTCATAATGCTAATAGTGGGATTCTTATGTAAGGTGTATACTAATTCTGCTTATTTCTTTGGTAAAAAAATGAGTAGTAGGAAGTTTTGCTAAAGTCTGTAAATCTCTTTCGCAACACCTTTCAAATGTCCCCACTAACAGATTCAAGGGTGGATTAAAGGTACTTTTTGTCTTAAATGGGTGGGAGCTGAGCCTGTTTCTTTCACTATCCCCAGTTTTGTCTACATGCACTTGTAAGTTCAGTCTTCTAGTAAATATTTTTAATTCAGTAAGAGTGCCTGAAATGGCAAGACCTAGGACTCGGCACAAATTTAAAACCTTTGCTAAAAAGCTCAAAGTGTAAATTTGTGGCAATCATTTCAGTACAGTTTAAAATGTTAAAACCTTTAAAGGAATGCATAATGCCATTATAGACAGTTAAAATTGTATCACTGCCACACCCCACTTGTTTTATTTGTAAGAACAGTTCCTGTTCAAGTGTCTACTGTTTATCTGTCCATCTCTCCTGCCTCCCCCCCAACCCCTTCCTCTTTTTCATTAGGAAGAATGTGGTTGAGATTTGGGATGAGGGGAACGGCAATGTAAGATAAGTGTTATTACTGTTTTTACAATGATGTCAGCAGTGATCAACCAAATATTTTAGACAATGGGCCAGATTCAATAAAGTGTACACTAAGTGCACACGATATGTATTCAAGAACAATTGTATCACATTTTTTGTGCTTTCTATTCACTCAGAAAGATTACACTAAGTGTACATGTAGTCTACACTCTGTGGTACCCTTTATGAATCCCTGTCAATATTTAAAGCTGCAAGAATATCAGTAGGAAAACTAAAATTAGGAGGAAGAAGTTATGAGTTATGTCTGCATTGTCTGTTTATTCAGAATGGTGTACACTTAGTGTAGGCATTATTGAATCCCGGGAAATATTCTTCTGGTTTTGTGATTTGTGTGGAGCAACCTGGACTGGAATAGATTAATGTGTGTCAACCTATTTATGTGGTCCATGGAGGTGAAATACTATTATATTACCATCAGGCATCATGGTCATAATTGCTGGGTGGAGGTTGGGGTTGGCTGGATGGAAGTAACTGACTTTATCTTTGCTGAGTTTAAAAAGTCACTACCGGGCCTTGAAAGACTAGTGTGCTTTTTTGAGAAGCAAGATGGGTTACTTAATTAAACACCTCACAGAGTAGGTAAAATTATCGTTGCTGTCTTCTGTGGAAGAAAATTATGACTTTCATGCTGCTGTTTGCTTTTTATTTACTTTGTAGAACTAATGTGATCATGTGAAACAACGTAAAATACTTTAATGAGTGGAAACTGGTCACTTGGAACAAAGGTGAAATACATTAGATGGTCATCCTCTTTTATCGCAACCAGACATCTGAAATGTATACATAAATGGCTATAACTGCTTGGCAAGGGTTGTCTGGATTAAAGTAACTAACCCTGTTGTCCATTGCTCAATTTAACACTTGAGTGGTCTCTCAAAAGACGAATGGATAAATGCCCCACTGAATACCCAGACCTTCAAAACTTCTGGGGCTGTTGGCCCCCACACTCCAAGGCAGTATAAGTAAATTTTGACATGGGCTTAGTAATTGCCTCTGCCCTAAAACTCACCTAGTCTAAAGCCAGCCATGCTCATCGATGTACACAGACAGTCACTGTACTACTGTGGGAGACTGGTGATGTTGCCATTATTTCTTACCATTACTCCCAAATCACAAAGATCACTA
The DNA here is from genome assembly GCF_019279795.1 of Protopterus annectens. Taxonomy (NCBI): domain Eukaryota; kingdom Metazoa; phylum Chordata; order Ceratodontiformes; family Protopteridae; genus Protopterus; species Protopterus annectens. Next base: position 540,108,057 of record NC_056730.1, on the reverse strand, counting down.
TATTTTGTGTGGGGATAGGGACAGTGTGGTCATAATTTCCTTAACTTTCCTCTCAAACCTCAGAGGAGTGCACTGAGGGTCACTATAGACTCTGTAGGACACTGTACTCTCTCTAAAAGTAGAAACATTATTGTAATCATTATTTTCTTTTCCATAATCAAACATCTGATATACACAGATGGCTAACTTTTGCGAGAGTAAATAAGTATGATGCTTACATAATTAATTGTTCTGACCCTGGGTAGCTTCATTTAATTACAGCATATCATACCTTAACCTTCTATGAAAGACTGCAACAACTCCTTTCTATACTCTTAATCAATATGTGTTTACTGTACTAGCCACTGATAAACGTAACCAAATGACTGAACAAAATGTCCTTTCAACTGTATTGTTTATTGTAACACACTATGCTCCTTATAGTATATTTACTTTTTGATCCTTTTTTGGCCTTCAGACTGTACTTTATTAACTTTTGACTCTGTACTGTACTTTAGTAACATGTGTATTGTATTTATTGCACTTGTTGTTCTAATCTTTGTTGAGCTTTTCTCCCTGGGCCTCTGCTGAAAAAGGGATCTATGCCCAGTCAGACTTTCCCAGTAAACAAATGTAAAATAAATAAATAAAATAAATAAGTCTGACAGTAAATATGTTACATTCTATTTGTTTTGGGAAAAAGCTCTAAAATGTACCTCAGAGCATCAATAACCCCAAGGCTTCTGGGTGCTCAACAGCATCGACACTCAAGCTTAATTTAGTTATAACAGGGTCATTTTTGTTAGTGTGTGTTGAATAGATGCAGAAAAAAAAAAACAAATTTATAGAGTAAGACTGACTTTCTTTCCTTAATCATGTTTTTTTGTTCAGACTATTGGATGACAAGGTTGTTTACAAAATTAGCTTCGTGTTTTTTGTTTACAAAACTCTAAAGTGCATTGTTTATAAAATTTACTTGTGGTTAATAATAACCCTCTATTGGAACTGCATAGCGACTGATGATAGTAATTATGTAAGTAATGGCCCAATTAATGATGTCAAGCTTGATGAACTGCTGAAAGATTTAAAAATACTTGAACTTAAAACTGAAGCATATAAAAGAATGCAATGGCAGAGGCTGAATTTCAATGTATATCTAAGCTTAGCCGTAGTGCTATGAGGGCGTTGTGCTATGAGGGCTAAGAATCATAAAAATGCCAGCTTATGAAAGAAAATATCCTGACCTGCTTTTGAAGTGGCAGGAACTGAATTTAAAATTAGGTGCAGATTATATGCAACTCATGAACACTTTTTTTCCTCACAGCATGAGGCAGAATTAATGACTCAAATAGAACAACTAGAAGTTAAACTTGTTGAGTCTGTTGATTTTCTGCACATTTCTACTCATTATAACTAAATGTTGGAAAGGCTGAAACTCTATGAAAGTAAAATTGTGACTGTATAAAAATGCAAATTGCTTTGTGATATTAATGACTTCAAGAATGGGAACATTTTTGATTGGCTGAGACATCCAAAGATAGTGAAATCGTATGCGGAAGCAATTCAAACAGCATACACGAGAGCTCTGGCTGATAACAGCTTGTTAACTTTGGTAAAAAACAGTTTACACAAATGCCTACGGCAAAATGTAGAGAAGCTGTAAAAGATTTAGACAGCTTCACCCCAATTATTCAAGCGCGAAAGCGCGTAAGTGCTATAGAAAATGAACCAAGCACTTCTGCTATTGCCATATCATCTTTAGATACAAAAAATGTGGGAACAGAAGTGCCTATGAATGAAACTAATCAATGCGTTTTTTTAGCAAATGCACCATTTCGTCCAGACCAACCAGCACGATTCAGGGAGAAATCCAGAGGAAGAAGCAGAAGCAGAAAAAGGAATTGCCTGGAAGCAGAAATGGAAGAATCAACCAACACAAAAGTAGAGACTTGCAAATTAGACAAGGTATGGCCAGTGGGACCATTATTGAACGGCAAAAAACCCAGAAAATAAATAATGTTGTAAGTCTATCAAAGTCCGCCTTAAGTTCCATTGAATTGAATGTATTAATCAAATGATTACAGAATTAAGGCTATTTGTAAGATCTATAGACTTGAAATTGACTTATAAAGTCAATACCGATGTAGCTAATGATGGTAGTAGCCTATTTGTTCCTATTAGTGCTCTTGCTGTGAAAGCCTTTTATAACCTTTGTGAACAGGAATTATATAATATATGAATTGTTTTTTAAGCAAAAAAATTCTAGTAAATATTTTAATCTGAGTAATGATGAATGTATGGCTCTGCATAACCTATGCTCGAATAATTAGATCATTATAAAACAAGCTGACAAAGGGGGTAAAATTGTTTTAATGGATGTCGATCAATATAAAGAATGGATGTATGCATTTTTAAATGACGATGAAACATTTGTTCAAGTTAATGGTAATTTTGTAAATGGTGGCTCTATAACACCAGAGCAATAACATTTTTATACTTAGAGAATCCAACTACACCTATACTATATGGGCTTCCAAAAATTCACAAGTGTCTCAATATGCCACCTATGAGACCCATAGTATCAGGTGGAAAATGGATTACTGTCACACTATCAAAATATCTAGAGAAACATCCTTCTGGATTAAGTGCAAGTAGAAGTTATACAAAGGATACAAAAGATTTTTTGAGTCATTTGAGAAACTGGACACATAGCTTTGGTAATATTAATGACATGTTGGTTACTATGGATATAAAATCATTATTCACCGTTATTCCTAATAATTATGGATTAGAATCAGTTAGAGAACTTTTATGTAAATATAGTATCTTTTCAGCAACAAAGATTGAATTTATGTGTTCTATGTTGGATATTCTGTTAAATAATAATATTTTTCTATATGATGATCAGTTTTGCCATCAAAAAGCTGGAGTTGCTATGGGCACTCCGGTGGTCAATATGTATGCAAACTTTGTATTGAGTAGGTGAGAAGAACAATATATTTTTGATGAAAATTAATCATTTAGAAATGAGCATTTAGTATTTTTTTACACATTTTGTTAAAGACTTTTTTAATCTGGAAGAGTGATACTGAAACTCAATAATTTTATTAAAGTGTTACATGAAAGTACTGATTTTTTGATTTTTGATGTACAATATTCATATGAAAAAATTCATTTCTTTGACTTAGTTATCATTATTAATGGTGATTGTTTTGATACTATGATTCACAAGAAAGATGTCCAAGGAACAAAATATTTACATTCTAAAAGCACGCACCCTAGGCATATATATATATATATATATATATATATATATATATATATATATATATATATGAGTGTATAAAAAAAGTTCCCAGCGAAGTAAACACCTTCTAGTCAAAAAATATATATGAATCATGAGTAATGTTGTTATGCTAGAAGGTGACCACGAATAAAACCACTCTTTACAGAAGTGAGCATACTGATTAATCCATTCAAATCGACAAAGATCTTTGTTTAAAATAACAAAGCCAGTTTATTAAATATACAAAGGTTAGCGCTTTCGGAAATGCTTCTCAGACCGTTATTTTTCAAATGCTTTTCCAATTAAACTTTTATAATGCACTTTCACGTGATGTGTTTCGTTGATCATGCCAATTAAAATTTAAAGGTACTACATTGTTATGTATTACTTAATATGTATATATAAGTTTCATTACAGTTATAAGCAACTCTTTAACTTCTTATAAGATATATCTGATTATAACAGTTATAGAAACATTTTTGCTAACAACTCACCATACCATACAAAAACTTTAAAAATACAACTTATTCACTTCAAATGACAATCTAAAAGAAGAGGCCTCTAAGGCTAAATTTCATCTTACCAATATGGCAACATACTATTAATGTCCTATGGAATGTCCATGGCACAACCCGTGCATAGTTGAGACAAACCAGATTATTTATAGTATATAACATACATATCTATATTTATCTTGGATAGGATAACTTTTAAACTAATTTATATTCCTGTAGTTAAGGAAAGTTAAATTAGATCCATGCATTTAATATAAGCGTGGATAGTATGCATATGCAAGGTTTTTGCTCTAGTATACAGCTCAGCAAGCTCCTGCTTGGTGCCCTGCAGAGTTCTACAGCAGCAGAGAGACAAAAGAGAGACTTTGGAGTGATTAACTATCATTTTTCTGCATTTTCTTGCTGTCTTTAGCTAATTCCGCCTAAAACGCAGATTTTCTAGAGTTTCTGTGATTTAAAAAGCTTGTTTCAGCTACATATTGTACTTATTTTACTGCCTGCACTTTAACAAAGTCGTTTTTGTGTTTAAATTACCAGTTTAACTGTTGTAGGCTGCACAGTCAGGTGTGATATCCATTTCTGTGCATTTAAAGTGTTTTTTGATTGTATCTGCTTTATTTTCTGAAAAAAAAAAAAAAAAAAAAATATATATATATATATATATATATATATATATATATTCCCACATTTGTAAGCTAGTATAGTCCAGTTTTCAGGTTAGTGCTGAATTCAGGGTTATTTTACAAGTTTCTGTGTTTGCCCATACCTTACTTGGATAGAAGGAAGTTTCTCTGTTCACCGTGAGAGAGGGAGTTTTGAGCAGCCAATCTGTCCCTGAAGGAGTGGTTTCAGCAAAAAAATTAGTAGTTTATTGGCCATTTTGGGGTAATTTCTATCTCTTTCATTTCCCTGCTATAAAACCTGCATTTGCATGGTTTTGCGCGCTGGGCAGCGCCGCCTAGCTAGGGTATAAGTATTCCCGGCTCCACAAAGTCTACGCTTCAATTTTTCCCTTGAAACTAGACAAACTTTCAGCATAAGCACTCAAACCATTAATTTTGCATCTCTGCACTTGCTCAAAACTCATAGTAAGCACTAATAAACCTTAACACTAGACCCCCCTCCCTATACTGTAGAGAAGGATAAGGCTCTCTATTCGACCTAACCAGCCACTCAGTAAAACAGTTCACTGTACCTATTCAGGCATGTCCAAAGGGCAGTTTCAGGTGTACTCTCTGGTCCAACTGGTGAATCTGGGCATTTTGAGGCAATGTTACAATTGCCTCATGTACGCAGACAACCCTCTCCTCCTTCCACCAAACATTAATACATGTGAGAGATGCAATTATACAGCCAAAATGGAGGCTAAGCTCTCTCAACCCAAGACTGGACCAGGCAGTCAAGAGGAGAAGTGAATTACTTGCATCACACCACCAGTCTCACATAGACCTATGAAACCAGCACTGGCAAAAAGACACACATAAATACGCAAAAACATACTTGGAGGCTCAAAATACAAATCTGCAAAAGCAACAGAGACTTCCAAAGCAGACATCCAAGCAACCTCCACCCCCCAACACAAACCATGAAACACATACTTCACAAAACCAGTGTGCCACACAATCACAGCCCTTAAGGCAAAATAACATACCCAACACACTAGTAATAGGGGACTCTATAGTCAGGCACACTGATGTCCCACTCACTAGGCTGAACAAGGAGAAGGTTACTGTTAGCTGCCTATCAGATGCCAGGATCCACCACATAACACAAGTGCTCAGGTCACTTCAGAACAAGTACAAATATGACTCTGTCATTGTCCATGTTGGTGTGAATGACCTGAGCCATACCTCCCTGGACTACATGAAAAGAGACATGGAGGAGCTCTCTGATCACGTAGCCCAGGCCGGTATGACCCTGACAATGAGTAGCATCCTGCCCTCACCAAGAATTATACCACGGTATATAGAAAAAATGATCAATTTCAACAATTGGCTAAGCTTCTGGTGTTATTCAAAGGGGATCCAGTGTCTGTCAGCCTGGGATGACATTTGACAAGCCACACTGCTTTGCTAGAGACTGTTTGCACCTGTCATCCTTAGGCTTTTGAATACTGGCCAAGGCACTTGCCACCCCCATAGTGCCTTTTTTAGGCAAAGCTCAAAAGACAAACCCACTGCCGTAAATAGCACAAGTAACAAAAAACTGAAGGTAATGCTACTCAATGCCAGAAGTCTAAACCTCAGAATGCACGCACTCAAGGCACTCCTCAGTATGGAGAAAATCAATATATGTGCAGTAACAGAAACCTGGTTTAAGGCTCCAGAGAGCACCCCAGCACTACCAGGCTACAACTCATACCATACATTTCGGCCACAAAACCCGGACCGAAATACAAAAGATGGGGGAGTGTCCATATTCATCAACGATACCCACACCTCCAGGTTAGTGGCACAGCACAATGTTTCAGAGATCATCCACATGCAACTAACAATGGGCAAAACTGCTATCCAAATATAGCTTGCAACAGATCACCCACCATGTCCCAGGACCCCCACTCTGCATTCCTGGAAACACTGGGAAACATAAAGGTCCTACCAAACACCCAAATATTGGGTGATTTCAATTACCCAAACATTAACTGTGAGAACTACTCAAGTACAAACTCCCTTGGCCAACATTTCCTAGAATTTATAAACTCAAACACCCTGGATCAACTGGTCAACACCCCCACCAGAGGTAACAACATATTGGACCTGGTCATGACCAACATGGGCGACCGGTGTTCCACACCAGAGGTCAACCCCTCGCTGGTTAGATCTGACCATAAACTAATCACTCTGTATATTCACATTCCACCACCACCCCCGGTCAAAGAAACCACCTGGAAAAACTTTTCAAAAGCAAACTTCACGTTACTTAAGACCAAGGTAGAAAGTTTCAAAGCCCCCATGCTAAAGGATAATGCTGTCCAAGCTGCAAAATCCTTTAGTAATGCACTCTACAGGCACCTACAAGAATGCATGGATCGTGCTATCCCAAACAAAACCAAGACTCACTCCTCCTAGAAAAGGAAACCAGTCTGGTGGACCCCTGCCATAAACAAGCTATACAATAGAAGGAGGAAACTAGTGCAGAAAAGAGTAAAATCCCAAGAAGGGAAGACATCCCTGATAAAAATCAGCAAGAAACTACATTCCCTCATAAAATCACCCAAGGCTAGCTTCGAAAGAAAAATTGCCATGGACTCCAAAGTTAACCACAAGGCATTCTTTAGCTATGTCAAGAATCTAAGTGGCAATACTCAGATCTGCTCGGAGTTAGTACAGAATGGCACAAAATACACTGATCCGACCGATATAGCCAACATCCTGGCACACAGGTTCAGTGCAAACTTCACCCCCCTCTCACCCCTAAAAGGACCCATAACTATACCAGAAGAATGTAGTACCCCTGAAATCACAGACACTCAGGTTAAAACAGCTCTCTCCAAAGCCAAAAACACAGCATCAATATGACTGGACGGTGTCCTAGGCTGCATCCTACACGAACTCAAAGATGAACTAAACCCCCACCTAAACACATTGTTTAAACTCAACTTCGCCACAGGCTACATGCCCACAGAATGGTGCACAGCAACAGTTATTCCGCTCCACAAAGGTGGAGCCACAATGGACACCGGGAACTATAGCCCTATAAGCCTGACTAGCTTGGTCTGCAAAGCTATGGAGTGCATCATCATGGATCTCATTAACAGAGACATTGGGAACCTCCAAACACTGGACCCTACCCAGTTCAGCTTTGCTAAGGGCAGATCATGCCTCCTAAACCTGGTGGACTTCTTTGAGACAGTTACCAAGGCTATAGATGAGGGAAAGGTGGTCCAAACAGCCTACCTAGACCTCGCAAAGGCCTCTGACACCATTCCCCACTGAGGTATTATAGACAAGCTCACCAGCCTGAACATAAACCCCTACATCACGTGATGGGCTGCCAACTGGCTCACAGACAGAACCCACTAAGAGTTGCAGGAGCTAGGTCTGACTGTAAACCGGTTACAAGTGGCGTTCCCCAGGTCTCAGTCCTAGGACCCCTCCTGTTCGGCATATACTTTTCAGAGGTACAGGCAAGCACAGGAGGACTATGGCTGACCAAGTTTGCAGATGACTGCAAACTAGGGGCTATAACTGACTCTCCAGCTGACACAGACATCCTCCAAAAGGGTCTCACTGAGACGGATACCTGCTGTCAAAACCATGGCCTCAAGCCAAATGCCAAAAAGTGCATAGTCATCCCCTTTGGAAAAAACAAAGTACCCACAAACTACCACATATGTTGTAGCCCCCTAAATATGGAAGACTTAATAAGGGATCTGGGGACCCAAGTAGATAGTAACCTCTCCTTCGATAATCACATTGCCAAAGTGGTTAGAAAATCCTTCTATTTGGCCCACCTAATCACAAAAGGGTTTGCATCCAGATCAAAAGAGATAACTGGGCCCCTCTACGCATCACTCATCAGACCCATCATAGAGTACAATGCCTCATTTGGGATGTACTTACAAGACACCTGCAACAACTGGAAAGACCACAGAAGTACCTCACCAAGAGGATCACCGGCCTCAAGCAGATGCCCTATGCAGCTCGACTGAAGAAACTCCAGCTGTACTCAGTTGCATACCGCCTACTCAGAGGTGATCTCTGCCTGACATACAAGGCCATGTCCAACCCAGAATTTATGGACATGCTCCACCTAAAGAAAACCATATCCCCCTCGAGCCACAAGCTCCAGGGATCTAAACCTCACCACAACAATAAATAGGACGTGCTGGAGGGATAGATTCCTGTCCCAGAGACTTCCCATGCTCTGGAACAAGATTCCAATCTGCATTAGGCAGAGCTCCTCACTAACCCTCTTCAAGAGAAACCTTGACGAGTGGATGGGAAACAGAAAGTTTACCCCAGGGATCACTTCAATGGCTCTGCTGGACAGAGGCACAGGGAACTAATCTAAGGGGGCAGCGAAAGCCAACACATTCTGGCTAGGCTTATAAATGCCTTTGGGCAGATAGCCTAGTACCTACCTATGAACCTATGAATATAGTTATTTCAACTGCAGTAGCAGCCCAGGCCCCCAGCTTAATATACTTATTTCCACTGCAGTTACTACAGCGTAGTAACGTTCGGTTGGATGTCCTAAAAAGATGCAGGAAAATTAGAAAAAAAAAGTTGAAGAGCAATGTGCTTTTGATCATGCAATTACCAGACAATAAAATTGTTTAAAAAACTTTAAAATGCATCTCAGAGCATCTGGAAAACTCATGGTCCCTAGACCCCCACCATAATTCAGTTCTTTCCATTACAGTTATCAGAATTCACAACTGGTTTGATAGAACATGTTAAACAACTGAATGAATAACTGTAGGAAATAAATGGACAGTGAGACAAGCTCTGAGAAAAAAGAAGAAAAAAAATGTAATATGGAGTGTTTAAGTAAACCAGAATGGGATGGGCAGTGGGGCAGGTGTGCCATGGGACCTTTTTGGGGTTTCTATCAGATAGTCGAACTTCTGCAAGTTTGAACCTCATATGGTCGGGACCATAAGTTCGAATTTGCAGAAGTTCGATCGTTTCAACGAAAATCTCCGTAAGGGGAGGTTTCGGTTTCATTCAATGTGGTGCGATGTCAGAGTTGGTATATTTAAGTAGTGGGGGGGTGTGGGGGGTGCCACCCCCCACATGGGGGGTCTAGGGGGGCTTGCCCCCTACTTACAACAGTTTACTTTGTTTTCTTTTCTTTTTTTTTTGTTTTTTATCCAAAATCGAAGTTTTTTAACTTCGAACAGGATGGTTCAAACACTCTGTGTTCAGTTATTAAACTTTGACTATGTGATATAGACCCCATTTGTGCCTGAGGCACCAATTTACCCAAGGCCAGCTCTGACTATTAGTTTTAGTTGTTAATGGTAGTGTGATGGAGATGACAAGCTGCAGAATCAAGGCAGAAGTGATTGTAGAAGCAAAGCAGGTGCATAACAGCACTAATAATAGTGCTAAAACAGGAAATGCAGGTGAATAGTCAACCTACCCTAATAACAGATGTTCAGGTGTGGCCACTGTTGTATTCATAATCTTTTGGAATTTAACCAAGCTGACTCCCACTGCAAATAGGGTAGTTGGTAACAGAGTTAATGTGGGGGGAAACACAGTCTTTAGGATGGCTGGAGCAAATTAATTCTTGCTCTCGAAATGAGATCTAGCCTACAGAATTGGAAGAATGTTTATCATCAGAAGGCCAAGTGGCTGCCTCCAGTGATAGATTAAGTGTATCTTGTGTCCTGGATGATTTCAGATGATGGCCATCTACCCCCATACTTTTTTTTTGGACTCACATGTTCTGTTGAACTCACCTTCGTAATTGTTTTAAATGCCTACTAACCCACTGATTTTTGAAATTATATCTATTGTGTAATAAAGCAAAATGTGTGTGTGTGTGTGTGTGTGTGTGTGTGTGTGTGTGTGTGTGTGTGTGTGTGTGTGTGTGTGTGTGTGTGTGTGTGTGTGTGTGTTTTAAATTCAAGTAGTCATGAATGTTTTCCAGGAAAAAAAAGGTAAAATAAAATTTACTAAAAATAGTAAGAAAATTACCCATTTTCACACACATTGCAACCATACAAAACACAGGCAACTGTCATTATAATCCACCAATCCTCACACACTTCAGTCATGATAACTTGACTGTGTACATGTCAAATGTCTGATTCTGATTAAAAAAAGTCACCAGAGTAAAGTATTCCAACTTCCTTTACATAAATTCAAATAAGCCTTACAAAAGCAGGCTGTTTAACTTGACCAAGGGTCAGTTATTCTCATCCCCAGACAGGTTCCATTGTTGGCTGTATATGCCTCAAATGGCTATGACAAAATAAATAAATAATGACTATGAACATAATAATGTACTTCAAGATTGTTTCACATAAACACACAGTAGTCAAGTATTTCAACTTCATGCAAATTCACTCTAGTCCTGCAAAGCCTGAATCTTCAGGCAGAGAGAGGGAAACAGGTGGACTCAGAGCTTTCCAGTTAATAGGGACTGCACATGCCCCTCCTACTACAACCATAGGGACTACACTAGCTCCTCCCACTACAACCTCTAAAACTCCATCCTTGTCCCCACACAATCTTCATCTAAGACCCCAGAGATTATACAGGTTAACCAGCTGTTATAAAGAATGTTACTCCATAACCACAGATATATGTGTCCAAAAATTGTCTCCAGGGTTTACATACTCTAGATCCTGTCCTGGTGTCAGAAAAGGGGGATCTCAGAAGTTCACAAGAAACTAGGAGCACCTAGTAAAACCAATCCTAGTAGAAAAGTTAGATTAAGGGATCATAGAACAAGTATACCACTATACACTTTCAGAACATCAAAGATAAAACCAAGAAGGCTGCCAGACAGGTCATCAGCATTCTAGGCAGATGGCTTTGGCCACTTGTTTGGTGCCTATAACAGACTGCACATGAGAAAGCTACAATTGTGCCTAAAGACAATCAGGGACCAACAATCAAACTTCTGGAGACAGTAATACCAACCAGTGTATTCCGATGTTGGGAAAGAATTAGACTTGTGGATCAAACATAAGCAAAGGTGTGTTTTAAAGCAAGCTGCTCCCAACCAAACCCTGTCTACAGCTGTCTAGGATTAGACTTGGACAGATCACATCCTAGATCTCAAGATGTTAGGCAACTGTAGTTGACTGAAGAACAAGCTGCACATAAACCTAAAATAAATGCTTATAGTGATGAATGCTTTGAGAGCTTCCAAACACCTTTCTGCCAGGGAAACTGAAAATAACTGTGGGCAATACCACAGTGATGCTGTCTATAAACAGTGGGGAGGGGGGCACATACTCTTATTATTTCTGTAGGCTACCCATGTGGACCTGGAGCAGGCACTGAAATTCCAGATACTGTTAACAGTGACAGTGAGCTACATACTCTCACAGCAAAACTCTACAGCAGATAAGTTAAGCAGAACTTCAGCAAATCCACATCCAGATGAACAGATGTTACACAGGGAAATCTTCCTAAGCCTGATCAGCAGGAGGAATGTATCATAAAGAAACATCTTCTTTGCTGTTCCAACTAAAAAGCAATTAAATTAATTCTACTCTGGAGCAGCTCACAAACAATCCTAGTCGATGGATATCTTCCATCAGAAATGGAGACCTCTGTTTCTTTATGCTTTAATTCCACTTACATTGGGATAATTCAGAAGACAAAGCAAGACAGGCTAGAAATTATATCAATTACTCCCTTCTGGACAAAAAAAAAAAACACTGGTTCTCCAACCTTCTTCAGTTGATAAGAGAGAAACCATTCCTGCTACCCTAGCAAGCCAGCCTCTTAGCACAGTGTGAGGGGCACCTTATTCATCACAACCAGTCCATCCTGAGTCTATATGACAGGAAGATATGATCTGAGTTCCCTTTGGGCACATCTATTCCAAATGCCTCCTACAGGACAAGCATCAGGAGGGAATTGAGGGAGCAAGGGGGTGTTGACCTACCAAGTGACAGCTTAGGTTTGGATGAAATCTGGACCTCTAAACTGGTCAAGTTTAGATGCAACTACTAGGGATCTACAAGCATGAGGTATTTTCCTGGGCACAACTTCCTAACTACATGAAAATCTATTTTGACAGTTACAGTGGGGATAATTGTCTTCCCCTATGTTTTATAAGAATGCAGTCTTCAACAGTGGTTGTCTCCTAATCTGCTGCCAAAAGTTCCACTATTTCTTTGGTCTAGTGAGATATGCTTGAGGTCAATGTTATAGCAGCCTCCAGAGGTGCACTGTCAAAAGCCCCAGCTATGGTAGTTGTCAGGGTCAAAGGCTAACTGAGTGCTTCCACTATACAGACATCCTTTCACCTAGGATCTCTGAGACAGCCCTCAGACTCCATGGTCTTCCTCTTTTGCTGCTCCATCTACTTTTTTGAGGGGTCATTTCATTGACTAATTTGTGAATCAGAAGATATGATATCCTTACAAAAGTATATTACTAGCCTCTTTTTTTCATTTTTAATAATCCACCTACATGACCAAACCTCACAGCTCCTCTGTACCCATATGTCCTATTTATTCTATGATAATGGAATCCTCAAGCTAGTAAGAGCATTATGGTCCACTTGTTCCAGTCTGAGAATTCCAGTCAACTTACCTGCACCACGGTGAGAGTCAGATGGCAGGAATCGGGTCAGCTGAATTCCCCTTGTCTGACTGTATGACTTGCACATAGCAGTGCAAGCTCTGTATGATTGAACACCTGGTACTCCTACTAGGTGTCATCCATGTAGCAATAGCCACTTACTACCCTCTTCCCCAGCTAGTTCCTACACAGTATCCACAGTAAAACAGAGGCCTTTACCTGTCACATTCTGATTTTTTGACATGACTTCATTAATAAGATCTACATGTCATTGTACATTTTTGAGCAACCATGCTGACACATTTTGATTTTAAAAGACAATTTACAAATCTCCTGCAATGCCTTGAAAAAATGGAAATGTATAGGCAGTTTTACAAATATAATTTATACATCAGATTTTAGCTTCTGCCACAGAGCTGTAAACATGTTAGTCAGTACTTGAGCCAGTTACTTTTTTTGTTAGCTGTGAATACTTGATAAGTGTACAGCACCAGCCATCTGTATAGTTTTACTTACTTAATTTGCTATAATTTGTGATAATTAATCTTCCTGTGAGAATTTAAACAGAATGTGAGTCACTGATGTTAACACCAAACTGAACTGAAAATGTAACCACAATACATAAATCAGCATGATTCTGATTTCAGTTACTAACTTTTAATTTGTGACATGTACGTGTAACATGCTTATGAAAACATAAATTAATATCCCTTGTTCATAGGCCATTCACTTGTTCTTTTACAGTTTTTATAGCAGGTTAGACCCATTAAGCCCAGATGTTTGCCTTCAGGGCTAACAGACAGCACTAAGAATGTATAAGCCTTATCCAGCATTACATGCATATACAATGTGTATTATTAAAATTAACTTTAGCTCTACTGCTGGTAGCATATCCACAGCTCACTTCTCCAGCCTCAAAGTTACCCTATCAACTTGCTGTCTTGAATGTTAATAATAACAAAGAATTATGGCCACAATTCAACTTTACCAAATTTGGCCATCAGTAAAGGACTAAAGCATTAGTGCCAGTTATGTCACTGTATGCTTATTAGGGCTGCAGTGAATAAAGGTTCATATTTTTTTTTTATATTACGCAAACATCTTATCAAAATACAAATGCTCATATGCACGTGTGCAGAATGAAGATGGAAATTTGTGGAGACTAACAATATGTGCTGATACAGCATGATATTTTTATCATACCCCAGCCATCACTGGCAACTAGGGAGAAGGTTCAAGAAGGGCACAGCACTCCTCAAATCACTGCACCACTACAGAAAGAAACAATAATGCAAGAAATAGTCATCTTTGGCCTATTGATTTATGTTAAAAAAAAACACTGTGTGAAATCCAAAAATGTGGTGAAATGCTAAGTGTCAATACTGGCAGGGTGGTTATATTATGATCGGGTGTGAGAGGTTGCAAACAGTTTCCGGAACGCTGTAGTTCTGCTTTCCTTCTCCCTCTTTTTCTTCTGAAATATACAAAGTTTATTCTGGCTTGACATGCATGATATAAGCAAGTGAACACTGAAAAAACTGAGTGAACCTGTTTAGTGTGAAGCCAGAAATTCACTCATTTTCACATAAGATGGTCACCCCAGTCGTGTTGCTTAATGCTTTCCATGATATAATAAAATATCAGTTTTATCAGAGATAGCAGTTTCCAACTGTCATCTTAGTAAAACACACAGGAAACAGACTCATTTTACTTATTTCAGATGTTCACAGTCCAAGCAGTATGGACCAAGAGGATTAACACCATGCATTCTTCCAGTACGCAGCTCATCACACTGACAAGACATGTACAGAAGTTCTGCACTATAAATAAAGGCCTGCTGCTATAAAAAAGAGTCTGCATACTGTTTGCTAAATTACACATTTCTCTAAAACTGAAAACTACAAAAAAACATTATTAAAATCTACCTCTGAACATATTCAGGAATGGGTGAAAAACATGGGCAGCCATTAACATGACTAAACCCACCAACAGCCCTTGATGTAGCTAAGAATTAGAACCAACACACACATGAAAGGAGTATGGCAAACTAATGAACATGAAAAGGCAAGCTGTAATGCAACCCTGCCTACATCTTCATGATCTTGCAGTGATCCTGTTTATAAAAAAAAGTCTAAATGCAGCCAAGAAAAATAAACACAAAACTCTCATCATGTCTGTACAACATTCATTCCTTATCTCCTCCTACACATGTACAGTGATACAAGCCATTACACTTACATATGAATTCATGGAGAAATGTGCCTGGAATAGAGGCGGTTCAGAGTACAATGCTGAGTTTGTAGTGCCACAGCAGTAACATCGTCCACACAGTGTATATGTACCATTTATGGAAACAGTGATGCCACAAATGTGCTTGCGTAGCGGTACTCCTGTTCACACAAAATGTACACCTGGCAGTGCCTGGCACTAGCAGCAATATGTAGCACTTATACCAGTTCTACAGCATGAATGTCATGTCAGTATTATCATCCTACCCACTGACTCAGCCTGTCTATACAAATACGGCCGCTGCCTAAAACACAACTGACTGCATATGCCCCTCACATTGACAATAACTGGCATATTATACAATGACTGGCCAGTAATATTCAAAAAGGGATCATGCTGATTGGTCAGCCCAACCAGCGTGCCCACTGTAAATCCGAGAATATACCAATGGAAAGAGGTCCAGTTGCCCAGATTTTTTCCATTACTATATCCCATAAAATTTTTACTTTTCTTTCTTTTTTTTTAAATAAGTTTACAAAACCAAAGACCTCAAATGAACAAGGGAGATGGCACAGAGAAAAATAAGAGGATAACCAGGTACATTCAGCAAAACTAAGGAAATGTACCGGATTATCCTTTTATTTTCTCAGTCCTGCCTGTCCTGAAAGTTAAAAGTTCCCAGGTGTCTTTTTTTCTTAATAAATAAAAATAAAATTAAAAAAAAGGCAATGGAGATCTTCCTTTCTCTGTTGCTTCCTTTACACAGCAGTGATGTACTGTGTAAGCATGGGAAAGCAAGACCCATACACATGTGCAGTACATCAGGAAGGCCCTATGATACTGGAGAAAACGTGGAATGGCACGATGGAGGTGTTATACAAAGACATTACTTAAGAAAAGGAAGTGTTTCTTTTCTTAAATAACTTCATTGTATAATAGCAACAACTAACTCCGTGGTATGGTATACTGAATATTTACCCATGGTTGGCTTTATTTAATCACTCAGGCTTCGCCCTCATGATTAAACCACACCAGCTGTGGGTAAATCTTCAATATGCCACACTCACATCATCAGTTATTGCTACAGTATCATCCAACACACACTGTTGCATATACCACATAATGTAAGAACAGGGGTCTAGAAACCTTTCTGACCAACCTGCCTTAATGGCCATAATCTTCTGGACAGTCATGCATAGAGGAGCCACTTAACTGCCCCTTACAATTAGTACACATTTGATTGATGGATATGCACAGGTTATTACAGCTATATGTATGTCTGCTACTAAAAAACAAAGATGCTTTTATTAATTAAAAATTGTAATTAAAAACTGCATTCACTGATTTTGTACAATATTTCAGGTGTCAAGCAATAGCTCACCCTATTTATGGTGAACACAGACAATATGAAACATTAATGCAAATGATTTTGAAGGCATACACATAACTCCATTCTCAGTAATGAACATGTAAATCACCTTCATTACTGTTTTCTTTACAATACTCAATGCAGTAACTCAGGTTTAAAGGACAATACACAATGTAGGAATTTAGTTATGACAAACTTTGTACAGTAATAAATATTAAAAGATCAGAGCAATGTTGATAAAATACCTAAATATACAATGAAAAGTGATCTCTATTAAAAGCATAAGAAATGCTGAAAATGCAAGTATGTGTAAAATGGGAGGGATTTTTGCTTCCTCATTATGCATTTACAAAATCTTGTTATAAGGAAAGCTAAATGGTTTTCATACCTGCATATCTATGCTGCAATTAGGAATCTAAAATATCAGACTTAATGTGGAAAAATAAATGTGCAATGTGAAAATGATTTGTGGTTTACTAAACATTCACAAATAACAGCTGATAAAGAATGATACAGCAATCTAGCCTTTTGTACTGATGTGGTAGCATATGGAACACTACACAAATCATTTGCCTACATTAAAGACAACAAAAACTCTTCTTTTCGTAATTATATTATTTGAACTGCTATTATTTAAATCAGACCTACACTAATGGGAAATAAAATGCGCCTGATAAAATGCATAAATCCCACTGCCAATGATCTCTCTCAATTTATGAAAAAACTCTTATCATAAAGTATCAGTCAAAAAGCAGCAAAAATAGAAACATTTGTGACAATACATCTCAACCTCTTACAGCAAGAAATCTGGACAAAGCTATAAATAATTGGGGGAATAGGGACAATTTTTAATTATTTCTCTTACAAACTTAGAAAGTTAATAGAATAACAGGTTTTGTTTTGGCATGAATTTTCTGAAGGCTATAAAGTCTGAATCTCAATTGCATGTCATTATTTTCAGACTTCAATCCTCAATGATTTGCCAGAAAAATGACAATTTTGTGAGAAACAGACCAAAAATATGAGCCAAAAATCTGGACATTCTGTGAAAATCTGTAAAGTGGCATGTAATCCTAAGTACTCACATATAGCAATGAAGCCTCCCACCACTCTACTGACCGCCACCATCTGACTAAGCTTTTTCAGAAAATCTGTCTCTTGGGAAATCAAGCAACATTTGTTGTATTAGTAATCATTTCAAGGTATGATAACCAATGTGTCAATACATGTGCTGCTGCAAATCTAACTTCAAAGCAATAAAAACAGACAATTTTCAGAGATATGGCTAAAAAAAAACATTTCCTAAAGTCTGTCAGAGGTCTTAAGCTTGCAAAACTGAGTAGAGTCTGTACACTCTTTTCTTGTAGGCACTTGTGGGAATGCCTACTTATCAAGCACCTCTCATCCTGTGATATACTTATCAAAAATACACACTAGTGAAGTTTTTATCAAATCAGTTTCCATGCCTCAGAATGCTGTTGTAGGTGTATCTTTGTGGTATATGACAACTGGTTGTTACAATATAAAAGCTTGAAGGACTTACCAGAGTGATGTGTATTGGATAACACGTCTGATAGTGTGTTAGCTATGTGTGGGTTGGTATGCTATCTGAAAATTTTGTAAGAAAGTTTATTTGTAAGAGGTCGGAAGTATGTGCTGGCTGGGAGGCCTGTGCATGTTTCTGAGGGATTTAAAGCATGCCTGTATGTGCCATGCCTGTGAATGTAGTAAATGATCAAAGGACTGGTGTTGGGTAAAAGCTTGCATGATTGTGGTGTGTGTGTGTGTGTGTGTGTGTGTGTGTGTGTGTGTGTGTGTGTGTGTGTGTGTGTGTGTGTGTGTGTGTGTGTGTGTGTGTGTGTGTGTGTGTGTGTGTGTGTGTGCATGAGAAACAAGTGAATATTCAAATCTGTGCACTGTAAGTGCAATCACAAAATTGGTTACATATGTTTTGAGGGTGTACAGATTGCTGAGATGCTTGGCCCCTGTGTTAGAAGTGCCCTTGGTGT
Source organism: Protopterus annectens (assembly GCF_019279795.1). Classification (NCBI taxonomy): domain Eukaryota; kingdom Metazoa; phylum Chordata; order Ceratodontiformes; family Protopteridae; genus Protopterus; species Protopterus annectens. Next base: position 540,089,455 of record NC_056730.1, on the reverse strand, counting down.
CTTTTCGTGTTTGCTTCAGGTGTGTGGGTGTTAACTTGTGTGGGTTAATTGTGTGAGTGTGCACATGTGCACGTGTGTATATTTGTATATGCATGTGTAGTAGTCTGCTCGATACCTATGTTCTATTGATGCTTTTTGTTGTGTGAGTGTGCACATGCGCGTGTGTATATTTGTATATGCATGTGTAGTAGTCTGCTCGATACCTATGTTCTATTGATGCTTTTTGTTGTGTGAGTGTGCACATGCACGCATGTGTATATGCATGTGTAGTAGTCTGCTCGATACCTATGTTCTGTTGATGCTTTTTGTTGTGTGAGTGTGCACATGCACGCGTGTGTATATTTGTATATGCATGTGTAGTAGTCTGCTCGATACCTATGTTCTGTTGATGCTTTTTGTTGTGTGAGTGTGCACATGCATGCGTGTGTATATTTGTATATGCATGTGTAGTAGTCTGCTCGATACCTATGTTCTGTTGAGGCTTTTTGTTGTGTGAGTGTGCACATGCACGCGTGTGTATATGTGTATATGCATGTGTAGTAGTCTGCTCGATACCTATGTTCTGTTGATGCTTTTTGTTGTGTGAGTGTGCACATGCATGCATGTGTATATTTGTATATGCATGTGTAGTAGTCTGCTCGATACCTATGTTCTGTTGATGCTTTTTGTTGTGTGTGTGCACATGCGCGCGTGTGTATATTTGTATATGCATGTGTAGTAGTCTGCTCGATACCTATGTTCTGTTGATGCTTTTTGTTGTGTGAGTGTGCACATGCACGCGTGTGTATATTTGTATATGCATGTGTAGTAGTCTGCCCGATACCTATGTTCTGTTGATGCTTTTTGTTGTGTGAGTGTGCACATGCGTGAGTGTGTATATTTGTAGGTCAGTTGTCAATCTCCTCTCCGGTCCAGCTGGTGAATCTGGGAATCTTGAGGCAATGTTACAACTGCCTCATGTACACAGACAATCCTCTCCTCCTCCCAACAAATGCCAACACATGTGAGAGATGCAACCATATAGCCAAACTGGAGGCTAAGCTCTCTCATCTCAGTACTGGCTTAACCAGTCAGGAGGAGAAGGAAACCACACTCACTACAATTCCAGTCTCACACAGACCTACCACGACAGCAAACCAAACACATAAACACACAAAAACATACTCGGAGGCTCTAAATAAAAATCTGCCTAAGCAGCAGAGACCTCCAAAGCAGACACCCAAGCAACCGCTACCCCAAAACAAAACACGTGCAACACATAGCTCACAAAGCCAGTGTGCCGAACAGTCACAGCCCTTAAGGCTAAACAACACACCTGATACACTTGTAATAGGTAACTCTATCGTCAGGCACACTGACGCCCCGCCACCAGGCTGAACAAGGAGAAGGTCACGGTGAGTTGCCTGTAGGGCGCCAGGATGCGCCACATAACACAAGCACTCAGGTCACTCCAAGGCAAGTACAAATATGACTCAGTCATTGTCCTTGCTGGTGTGAATGACCTGAGATGTACCTCCCTGGACTACATGAAAAAAGACATAGAGGAGCTCTCTGAGCATGTAGCCCAGGCTGGTATGACCCTGACCTTGAGCAGCATCTTACCATCACCAAGAATGATGCCACAATATGAAGACAAGATGATCAATTTCAACAATTGTCTTAAGTATTGGTATCATTCAAAGGGGATCCAATGCCTGTCAGCCTGGGATGACATGCTCGACAAGCCACAATGCTTCATTAGGGACGGCTTGCACCTGTCACCCTGGGCTGGATATTGGCAAAGGCTCTTGCCACCCCCATAGTGCCTTTTTAGGCAAGGCTCAAAAGACAAACCCACCTCCATAGGTATCACAAGGGATAAGAAACTAAGAGTAATGCTACTCAACACCAGAAGTCTAAACCTCAAGATGCATGCACTCAAAACTCTCCTTAGCATGGAAAACATTGATATCTGTGCAGTAACAGAAACCTGGTTCAAGGCTCCCGAGAGCACCCCAGCACTACCAGGTTATACCTCATACCATGCTTTTCGCCCCCAAAACTTGGACCGAACCACAAAAGGAGGGGGAGTATCAATATTCATCAAAGATACCCACACCTCCAGGTTGCTGGCACAGCACGAAGCATCAGAGACTATTCATGTGCAACTAACAGTGGATAAAACTGCCTTCCAGTTTATAGCCTGCTACAGACCACCCTCCCAAACCCAGGAACCCCACTCGGCCTTCCTGAAAACACTGGAAAATATGAAGATCTCTCCAAACACCATTATATTGGGTGACTTCAACTACCCAAAAATAGACTGGGAGCATTAATCTAGCTCCAACACCCGAGCCCAAAGGTTCCTAGAATTTATAAACTCAAATGCTATGGAACAACTTGTTACCACTCCCACAAGAGGGGAAAACATACTGGACCTGGTCATCACCAACATGGGGGTTCTATGCTCCAGACCGGAAGTGTATCCCTCACTGGTAAGATCAGACCATAAACTAATCTCACTGGATATTCACATCCCGACCCCACCCCCTGCCCAGAAAACCACAGTGAAAAACTTCTCTAAAGCAAATTTCACACTCCTCAAAACCGAGGTGGAATCCTTCAAAGCCCCCAGGCCTGTGGAAAATATGGCCCAGACCGCAGAATCCTTTACAAACTCATTCTATGAACAGCTTCAGGAATGCATGGATCATGCAATCCCATATAAAACCAAGACCCAATCCTCCAAAGGCAGGCCCTGTCTGGTGGACCCCAGCCATAAACAAACTATACAATAGAAGGAGGAAGCTACTACATGATAGAGCAAAATCCCAAAAAGGGAAGGCATCTCTGATCAGTATTAGCAAAAAACTACGAGCACTCATAAAATCGCCTAAGGCCAGCTTCGAGAGAAAAATTGCACAGGACACTAAGGATAATCACAAGGCTTTCTTTAGTTATGTTAGGAACCTGGGTGGGAATTCCCAGATATGCTCAGAATTAGTCCAAAATGACAAAAAATACACCGAACCCACAGACATTGCCAACATCCTAGCTGACAGGTTCAGCGCAAACCCCCCACCAAATGGGCAAATATCTATCCCAGCAGAGGGCTGCCCGCCTGACATCTCAGATGGTCAGGTAAGAGCCAGCCTCTCCAAAGCAAAAAACAGCAGCAATGGGACCAGACTGTGTCCCGGCCTGCATCCTACATGAACTCCAAGAAGAGCTAAACTCAAACATAAACCTACTGTTCAATCTCAGCCTTACTACAGGATATGTACCCAAAGAGTGGCATACAGCAACAGTGGTCCCTCTCCACAAAGGTGGTGCCTCAACGGATCCTGGAAACTATCGCCCCATAAGCCTGACTAGCTTGGTATGCAAAGCTATGGAAAGGATCATCATGGACCTCATAAATAAAGATATTGAGAACCTACAGACACTGGATTCTTCCCAGTTCGGCTTTATTAAGGGCAGATCCTGCCTCTAAAACCTAGTCGATTTCTTTGAAACAGTCACCAAGGCCATTGACGAGGGGAAGGTGGTCCACACAGCCTACCTGGACCTTGCAAAAGCCTTTGATACAATACCCCACTCAGGCATTATAGATAAGCTCACCAGCTTAAATATAAACCGCTATGTCACTAGATGGGTTGCAAACTGGCTCAAGGACAGAACCCACATGGTTAGAATTGCTGGAGCCATGTCAAACTCCAAACCAGTTACAAGTGGCATCCCACAAGGCTCAGTCCTGGGCCCTCTTGTTCGGTATATATTTCTGGAGGTACAGGCCAACATGGAAGGACTGTGGCTGACCAAGTTCGCAGATGACTGCAAACTAGGTGCCATAATCGACTCTCCAGCTGACACAAGCATCCTACAAAAGGGCCTCATAGAAACAGACAACTGGTGCCAGAACCATGGCTCAAGCTAAACGCCAAAAGTGTATAGTCATCCCCTTTGGCAAAACAGTGCCTACAAATTACCACATAGGTGGTAATTCATTAAGTACAGAAGAAGTAATTAGGACCTGGGGACCCAAGTTGATAGCAATCTCTCATTTGAAAACCACATGGCCAAAGTGGTTAGAAAACATTTTATATAGCCCACCTAATCATGAAGGGATTCACATCTAGATCAGGGAGGTCATCGTGCCTCTTCACTCATCCCTCATCATCTACCACAAAAAAAAAAACCCAGGCTCTAGTAGTAGCCCGAACCCCAAAAAACCGGGGCAAATCCACAAAGCCAGTGTGCCGAACAGTCACAGCCCTTAAGGCTAAACAACACACCTGATACACTTGTAATAGGTAACTCTATCGCCAGGCACACTGACGCCCCGCCACCAGGCTGAACAAGGAGAAGGTCACGGTGAGTTGCCTGTCGGGCGCTAGGATGCCACATAACACAAGCACTCAGGTCACCCAAGGCAAGTACAAATATGACTCAGTCATTGTCCATGCTGGTGTGAATGACCTGAGACGTACCTCCCTGGACTACATGAAAAGAGACATAGACGAGCTCTCTGAGCATGTAGCTCAGGCTGGTATGACCCTGACCTTGAGTAGCATCTTACCATCACCAAGAATGATGCCACAATATGAAGACAAGATGATCAATTTCAAAAATTGGCTTAAGTATTGGTATCATTCAAAGGGGATCCAATGCCTGTCAGCCTGGGATGACATGCTCGACAAGCCACGATGCTTCGTTAGGGACGGCTTGCACCTGTCACCCCTGGGCTTTCGGATATTGGCAAAGGCTCTTGCCACCCCCCATAGTGCCTTTTTTAGGCAAGGCTCAAAAGACAAACCCACCTCCATAGGTATCACAAGGGATAAGAAACTAAGAGTAATGCTACTCAACGCCAGAAGTCTAAACCTCAAGATGCATGCACTCAAAACTCTCCTTAGCATGCAAAACATCGATATCTGTGCAGTAACATAAACCTGGTTCAAGGCTCCCGAGAGCACCCCAGCACTACCAGGTTATACCTCATACCATGCTTTTCGGCCCCAAAACTTGGACTGAACCACAAAAGGAGGGGGAGTATCAATATTCATCAAAGATACCCACACCTCCAGGTTGCTGGCACAGCACGAAGCATCAGAGACTATTCATGTGCAACTAACAGTGGGTAAAACTGCCTTCCAGTTTATAGCCTGCTACAGACCACCCTCCCAAACCCAGGAACCCCACTCGGCCTTCCTGAAAACACTGGAAAATATGAAGGTCTCTCCAAACACCATTATATTGGGTGACTTCAACTACCCAAAAATAGACTGGGAGCATTACTCTAGCTCCAACACCCGAGCCCAAAGGTTCCTAGAATTTATAAACTCAAATGCTATGGAACAACTTGTTACCACTCCCACAAGAGGGGAAAACATACTGGACCTGGTCATCACCAACATGGGGGTTCTATGCTCCAGACCAGAAGTGTATCCCTCACTGGTAAGATCAGACCATAAACTAATCTCACTGGATATTCACATCCCGACCCCACCCCCTGCCCAGAAAACCACAGTGAAAACTTCTAAAGCAAATTTCACACTCCTCAAAACCGAGGTGGAATCCTTCAAAGCCCCCAGGCCTGTGGAAAATATGGCCCAGACCGCAGAATCCTTTACAAACTCATTCTATCAACACCTTCAGGAATGCATGGATCATGCAATCCCAAATAAAACCAAGACCCAATCCTCCAAAGGCAGGCGTCCTGTCTGGTGGACCCCAGCCATAAACAAACTATACAATAGAAGGAGGAAGCTACTACATGATAGAGCAAAATCCCAAAAAGGGAAGGCATCTCTGATCAGTATTAGCAAAAAACTACGGGCACTCATAAAATCGTCTAAGGCCAGCTTCGAGAGAAAAATTGCACAGGACACTAAGGATAATCACAAGGCTTTCTTTAGTTATGTTAGGAACCTGGGTGGGAATTCCCAGATATGCTCAGAATTAGTCCAAAATGACAAAAATACACCGAACCCACAGACATTGCCAACATCCTAGCTGACAGGTTCAGCAAACCCCCACCAAAAGGGCAAATATCTATCCCAGCAGAGTGCTGCCCCCTGACATCTCAGATGCTCAGGTAAGAGCCACCTCTCCAAAGCAAAAAACACAGCATCAGTGGGACCAGACGGTGTCTCGGGCTGCGTCCTACATGAACTCCAAGAAGAGCTAAACCCAAACATAAAACTACTGTTCAATCTCAGCCTTACTACAGGATATGTACCCAAAGAGTGGCATACAGCAACAGTGGTCCCTCTCCACAAAGGTGGTGCCTCAACGGATCCTGGAAACTATCGCCCATAAACCTGACTAGCTTGGTCTGCAAAGCTATGGAAAGGATCATCATGGACCTCATAAATAAAGATATTGGGGACCTACAGACACTGGATCCTTCCCAGTTCAGCTTTGTTAAGGGCAGATCCTGCCTCTAAAACCTGGTCAATTTCTTTGAAACAGTCACCAAGGCCATTGACGAGGGGAAGGTGGTCCACACAGCCTACCTGGACCTCGCAAAAGCCTTTGATACAATACCCCACTCAGGCATTATAGATAAGCTCACCAGCTTAAATATAAACCGCTATGTCACTAGATGGGTTGCAAACTGGCTCAAGGACAGAACCCACATGGTTAGAATTGTTGGAGCCATGTCAAACTCCAAACCAGTTACAAGTGGCATCCCACAAGGCTCAGTCCTGGGCCCTCTCTTGTTCGGTATATATTTCTTGGAGGTACAGGCCAACATGGAAGGACTGTGGCTGACCAAGTTCGCAGATGACTGCAAACTAGGTGCCATAACCAACTCTCCAGCTGACACAAGCATCCTACAAAAGGGCCTCATAGAAACAGACAACTGGTGCCAGAACCATGGCCTCAAGCTAAACGCCAAAAAGTGTATAGTCATCCCCTTTCGCAAAACAGTGCTCACAAATTACCACATAGGTGGTAATTCATTAAGTACAGGAAGTAATTAGGGACCGGGGGACCCAAGTTGATAGCAATCTCTCATTTGAAAACCACATGGCCAAAGTGGTTAGAAAAACATTTTATATAGCCCACCTAATCATGAAGGGATTCACATCTAGAACAGGGGAGGTCATCGTGCCTCTTCACTCATCCCTCATCAGGCCCATAATTGAGTACAATGCCCCTTTTGGGATGTACCTTACCAGACACCTGCAGCAACTGGAAAGACCCCAAAAGTACCTCACCAAGAGGATCAAAGGGCTCAAACAGATGCCATATGCTGCCCGGTTAAAGAAACTCCAGCTCTACTCAGTGGCATTCCGCCTGCTCAGAGGCGATCTGTGCCTGACGTATAAAGCCATGTCCAACCCGGAATTAATGGACATGTTGCACCTCAGAAAATCCAAATCCCATCGAGTTACTCGCTCGAGAGACTTGAACCTCAGCACTGAAATAAATAGGACATGCTGGAGGGACAGATTCATAACCCAGAGGCTCCCTTCACCCTGGAATAAAATCCCAATCCAGGTTAGGCAGAGTCCCTCATTGACTCTCTTCAAGAAGAATCTTGATGAGTGGATGGGAGATCATAGGTTTACCCCGGGTATCACTTCTGTGTCACTGTTAGACAGAGGCACAGTATACTAACCTCGAGAAAGGGCATAGCAAAATTCATTTAAAATGGGTGGTGAAAGCCAAACACACTCTTATAAATGCCCTAGGGCAGATAGCCTAGTATGAACCTATGAACCTATGTGTAGTAGTCTGCTCGATACCTATGTTCTGTTGATGCTTTTTGTTGTGTGAGTGTGCACATGCACACGTATGTATATTTATATATGCATGTGTTGTAGTCTGCGCGATACCTATGTTCTGTTGATGCTTTTTGTTGTGTGAGTGTGCACATGCACGTGTGTGTATATTTGTATATGCATGTGTAGTAGTCTGCTCGATACCTATGTTCTGTTGATGCTTTTTGTTGTGTGAGTGTGCACATGCACGCGTGTGTATATTTGTATATGCATGTGTAGTAGTCTGCTCGATACCTATGTTCTGTTGATGCTTTTTGTTGTGTGAGTGTGCACATGCGCTCGTGTGTATATTTGTATATGCATGTGTAGTAGTCTGCTCGGTACCTATGTTCTGTTGATGCTTTTTGTTGTGTGAGTGTGCACATGCGCGCGTGTGTATATTTGTATATGCATGTGTAGTAGTCTGCTCGATACCTATGTTCTGTTGATGCTTTTTGTTGTGTGTGTGCACATGCGTGCGTGTGTATATTTGTATATGCATGTGTAGTAGTCTTTATGCATGTGTGTCTGCTCGATACCTATGTTCTGTTGATGCTTTTTGTTTGTTGTGTGTGTGCACATGCGCGCGTGTGTATATTTGTATATGCATGTGTAGTAGTCTGCTCGATCCCTACGTTCTGTTGATGCTTTTTGTTGTGTGAGTGTGCACATGCGCGCGTGTGTATATTTGTATATGCATGTGTAGTAGTCTGCTCCGTACCTATGTTCTGTTGATGCTTTTTGTTGTGTGAGTGTGCACATGCACGCGTGTGTATATTTGTATATGCATGTGTAGTAGTCTGCTCGGAACCTCTGTTCTGTTGATGCTTTTTGTTGTGTGAGTGTGCACATGCACGCATGTGTATATTTGTATATGCATGTGTAGTAGTCTGCTCGATACCTATGTTCTGTTGATGCTTTTTGTTGTGTGTGTGCACATGCGCGTGTGTGTATATTTGTATTTGCATGTGTAGTAGTCTGCTCGATACCTATGTTCTGTTGATGCTTTTTGTTTTCCTTTAGTTACGAGCTGGTCATCAAGTAGTATACAGGGACCAAACACTAACAATAAGGTTACAAGGGTACTAGCAAGTTTAAAATAGTAGTCACTAAACTATTATGTTTACTTTGATTATGAAACATTTCAATGTGCAGTAAATATTCAGTTTTGCACAGTACAAACTGCACCTGAGGTAGAAAAACAATCTTAATGAGGACATGAGGAACTTCAAAAGCATTTCACAAGGCTGAACAGGAGTCATACTCATCAAGCACAATCTTTTCCTAAGGTGTTTTGTATAATGGGTTCATGAACTCTGAAATGGAGAAAAACATGTTTCCCACCCCACAGCTAAACAGAAAGAAGCTATTCTAGTCTATTACATTTAAAGTGCCTTAATATTAGGTATCTGCAGCAGGCTGATTTGCTGTAAATGATGCGGCCAGATAAGGATTATTTGCTAAATCCTATATGGAAATTTCACAAGCTGTTTTGCATTTCATAATTCAATTTAATGAATATTCATCTAATATAATTCAAGTATGGATAACTCTTCTGTACCATTCTTATATGCATATGCCTATCCCTATGACCACGGAGTCTGTTTACAAAAGCTGTGCCAGACGAATGTTCCCTGTATTGACTTAATTTTTATTCACTATACTAAAGCGTGAGAGGTCTAATTGCTATTTTACAGTGGTCATCTCTAAAAACTGCCTACTTAAAGGACTTTACATTACATTTGCTTTATGACAGAATAGATCAGTTGTCCTATTCAAATCTGCCTCTTTAACTGCATTTGACATTGTTATTCTCCTCCATTACTCTCCCGCCATCTTTTCACCATTTGTTCCATGTCCTTTTGAATACTTACATGGGTTCTCTCTTTCTACCGCCCATGTTGGCAATCCATTCCATAGATCAACAATCCTACCACTATGAAGATGTACTATCAGAAATTGTTTGGTCCCTGTAATCCACTGCCTGTGTCCAATCCAACCTCATCTCCCCTTTTTGTTGAGGGTGATCCATTTTCATCTCCCCAACATGATCCATTGTACTCATACCATACCAATCTTCTGCTCCCTAATGAGAAAATGTTCATCTTCTATGTACTCTAACCATACCCTTTCCTCTCCACAGCACTAAGGATTCTTGTGGTTTTCTCGGTACTCCTTAGATCAACATGAAGCATCTCTCTTTGCACTGTACTAGAGCTGCATAAAGTAAGCAGTCGAGCTAAGGCCAGACCAGGGCTTGGTAGAAAGAAACCATTATTGCTCCGCAATCCACCTCCATGAAGATATGCTTCAGCACTACATTCTTTTTGCTAACTCATTGCTAATTATAACATTAATTCTCTGAATTATACAGGAAGACAACCACATTTTCTGTGAAGTCATGTTTTTATGATAATCTCTACCCACAGGTTTCCCAGATACACATCAATTCCTATAATCCAAAACATCTTATTTTCTTAACATCACCACAACATAAATTATCAACTCATAGCCATTATGTACTTCTTAATTAAACCATATTCTAAGGTGTCAAATCCCAAAATAGTGGAGGACTACAGGACAACCACTGCCCTTCCTTTCCTTGCAAAAGTATTTAAAAGGGTAGCGTACAGGTAAATAGCTGAGCATGTGAACAAATATGACTTCACATCTCTTCAAGACATACTTACTACCATATACAGCACCACTACTAATCCACTATTTGTTATAGGAAATTGTTAACAAAAACAGAACAGATAGAATTCATAGGTTTTAATATGCTGATTAAGGAAGGCTTTTATTTACTTATTTATTCATAGTTTGTTTACCAGGATAGTCCATTGGGCCACGAAGAGCCCGTTTTCAAAATGTAATAGGCATAAATGAAGCAAAATTTAACAAATAGAAAAACACATATTAGTAAAGTGCACATATTAGTACAATGCAATAAGAGTTGTTTGTCTTTCGGCTTTTCCCAGTTAGGGGTTGCCACAGCGGAACTCCGGTCTGCTAATGATTGGCAATTGGTTTTTATGGTGTCGAGTTGCCAGCCCAATGCCCAACCTTCAACGAAGGCATGCCCATTCAACGTATGTTTTTCAAACGCCCACTATTTACAAACAGTCAAAGTTTTTAACAGTTTAACGTATTAGCACAATGCAATAACAGAAACAGTCTAACATTTTTAACAGTTATGCTAATTCATGCAGTTAATTTCTAGGCTAATGAATTGTACCATTCTAGGAGTTATGCTAATTCCTAGAGTTTACTAGAGGTACAAAACAATGGGAGGCTGTTGTGAATTATAGCTTATAGAGAGTAGCTATAGTGTAGGGAAATTATGTGGGGTGGAAGCAAGAGCATTCCCATAGTGAAGTCATGTGTATGTGAAGTAAGATTTTGAATGAAGAGAGGCTGCTGGTGGTGTGGATGAGAGGTGGGAGGGAATTCCAATGGTGTACTAGAGAGAAGGACATTAGATGTTTGCCTGGTGGACGGGCAGATTTATGTAGTATAATTAGATTTTGGGAATTAGATCTCAAAAGTCTATTTGGTTGGTGCATCTTAAAGGTGGTGGCAAGAGAGGGACAGAGACAGGGGGTGAAAATAAGTTTGTGTGCTTGGACAAGTTGAATATAGATGAGGTAATTGGACAGCTCAAGCCAATTCATTTGGTGTAGGGCAGTGCAGTGATGGGAAGTGGATCTATGGCTGGTTGCAAATTTTGTTATTTTATTATAGCAAGAAGAGAGTTTAGTCTTGAGGGAGGTTTGCAGGTTAGTAAGGATAGAGGCACCGTATAGGAGGGATGGGATAAGGTAAGTGTTGGCAAGGGTGAGCCTAGTGGAGGGAGAAATGTAAAGGTTGTGGCAGTAAAGCAAACCTTTTTTGTGTGTGTTTTTTTGATATTTACTTGTAGATGATTATCAAACTTTAGCTGGTTATTGATCAGGACTCCTAGTAGTTTAGCATTAGAGACTATTTCAAGAGGAGTATTATTTTGACTGGTGACATATACTTTTTCTAAGGCAAACTCAAACACGAGTTCTGAGAGAAAAACCTCCTGCCTGTCTCAGTAATTACCTCCATAAAATGGTTTAAAGTGTTACTCTACAGGCAGACCATACTGTGCATTGCCACAGGTTTCTGTTCTATAGCTGCTACTTTGCTCCTCTATTATAAGCTATCTTAACAATATCCTCGATGAACACAAGACATTTTACTGGTAACCATTTGAAATGTTGGGACCTGCCAGAGCGATTCCTGAAATACAGACACTGAATGGCTGAAAGAACAGGGTTACATATAAAGATATTTCTCAAAATATTTCCTTTTCTATGAGATATAGTGATCTCGGAGTTGGTATATATAAGTTGGAGGGGCTTACCCCCACCTCCACCCCGCAAAAAAAAGTTTACAAAAGAAAAGCAATTTTCAAAACTCTTTCTTCTCCTATGTTTTCGATGTTTTTATTTTATTTTTCTTCGGTTTGTTGGCACTCAGCAGTTTGAGTGCTGACATTTCAATAGGGAGCCCATTTTACTTGTAGATGAGTCATGTCAAGTCATTCTACAACTATCAAACAACAGCAGCAAGAGAATGATTTGATATCTCCTTCAAGTCCTTTGTCATAAATCTGAGTTGTTAACACTAGTAAAAGAAACTGGATTCCTTCTGGATGACAGCAAACACTCAGCAATGCAACATACATGGAGCTTACTGATCAGGCATGCAAAGCTATAACCCAGAAGGATTGTCAGAAACTCAACAGAAATTTTCTGGAATGGTTTAAACCACTGTGAAGATCCAAATGTACTACCCGAAGAAATGCAAATAAAAGATAAAAACGTGCCACATGTTGACCAGAGCATGTTTATCATATCTGCCGATGAGATTTAACTGTTTTTGCCTTTGTAGGATTGTTCAAAGCTCACTTGTTTTTTAATTCGACTCCGCTTTTTGTTAACTGCGATATACCTTCATGTTCAGTTACAGATTTGAAGTGGTAGCTGTGCCAAGTGATGATCCCCACTCTGTAGGCCTCAGAGGGACTCTGTCTTTATGAAAAAACAAGTATGGAAGAGTTGAAGATAAGACTTGCAATTCTAAAATCCTCCTAGCTGATGTGATGGCAACCAAAAATAAGGCTTTTCCCAAAATAGAACCTTTTGGTCTGCAGACTAGACTGTTTCAAAGAGCGGGTTTCATCAGAGTTTAAAATATATAATTCAGATCATTGGGAGAAGAATCTTTTACTGGAACACGTGGAAGGAACATTTCTTTCAAAGAGGCTTTGCAGAGCTTGTGCAATGGGAGAGACCAATTGTGAAACCCAATGTGTAAATTAGAAATGGATATCAGTTGCATCTTAATTGTATAGTAGCATGATCCAGCCTCAAATAACTTTGAAAGGAACTGTAAAAATCACCATACTAGAGGCAGAAAAGAGGTCTACATCTTATCCAGCTGCTTACATGGATAAGCATTTCCATTAGCTCTTGTAGACTTCATGGGTGGATTGTTTTTGTGAAGCAGAAAGAATGTAAATCCCACTATCAGATAAGAGAGAATCCTTTGCCATCAAGGGAATTGGAGTAATTATAAGGTTAACTTGAGATTCCAAATGTCTGGGTGAGGCTGTCCTATCTGCTGAAAGTAAAGATTCAGACTGGGAACTAGAAGGCATGGGCACTTCTTTAGGTGAGGCCTGAGCAAGGGGAACAAGATTTTCTTTGGTAAGGGATAATGATAATTACTGAGGGTTGCATGCAGCTGTTTTCTGAATTAATCTGTAGAAAAGGGGAAAGGGGGGAGGCATGAAGAAGTCTAATGAGGCCACTGACAGATTAGATTAGACAGTGACCATGTAAGAGATCACTTGATGTTGGATGGGAGATGCAAAAAGTCACAGCAAGAAAGGCCCCAGTAGCTGAAGATTTGTGAAGATTTGCGGAGCTACTGAAGAACTGAGAGACCACTTCCAGGGCATTAACATAGACATGAAGAGCCTGTCAAGAGAAGGCTGGGACAGATCTGACAAGTGTCTCAATACCCAACAGTCAGATCTAATGGACCAGCTGAAATAGGATCACCATTATATAGTAACACCAAAGGGCTATGTGTATGCACTTCCATCAAAAAACTCATCAGTTATTTGACCATTTTTAAAACAACTCTCTAGATCTAGATACAGAAATCTGTTCATTTATTTATTTTTTTTTTAGAAGACCATCCTGTTTTAAATTCTTTTGCACTGGATTCTATATATCACTGGCCTCAAAGTGATTAATAGGAGTGTTCCCTGCACATGTGACTTTCCCACTTTTATAACCACAAACATCAAACCTTCTGATCCAAAGGTGCGTGCATCACCACTTGTTTTGCTTTTGTGAATTGCAATCACATCTGCTTTTCTGAACTCCTCAAAGACTATCACATCTTCCCACAATTTGTTAAATAGAAAAGTTAAATGTATTATCACTTTTGTTCTTTTCTTTCAAACTTATGAGGTGAATCACATCAAGAACAAATGTCTGCCCAATTTTTGCTTTAGAGGTTCACACAGAACTGATTCTTCTGTGATTAGACTGGTATTTACCATGCTACAAAGTTATTACTCTTCTGTGATTAGACTGATATTTACCGTGCTACAAAGTTATTACTCTTCTGTGATTAGACTGGTATTTACCGTGCTACAAAGTTATTACTCTTCTGTGATTTGACTGGTATTTACCGTGCTACAAAGTTATTACTCTTCTGTGATTAGACTGGTATTTACCGTGCTACAAAGTTATTACTCTTCTGTGATTAGACTGGTATTTACCATGCTACAAAGTTATTACTCTTCTGTGATCAGACTGAAATGCCTGTCCATCATCCTGCATCCTGTTTTAGTAATACAGTAGTTGTGTATGCATACATACATATATATATACACACACACACACACACACACACACACACACACACACAGACACACACACACACACACACACACACACACACACACACACACACACACACACACACACACACACACACACACACACACACACACACACACACACACACACACACACACACACACACACACACAACACACACACACACACACACACACACTATATATATATATATATATATATATATATATATATATATATATATATATATATATATATATACACACACACACACACACACACACACACACACACACACACACACAACACACATGTGTGTGTGTGTGTGTGTGTGTGTGTGTGTGTGAGAAGAGAGAGAGAGAGACAGAGAGCACCTCATTGCTGTGACAGAAAGTTTGATCCCACCACAGTTCATTTAGACAATCTGAATTGCTTCCTGATGCTTTCTGAGGCATGTTTCACTCCTGAGTGTTGCTGCAGAACTGGTACATTGCTGCAGTAGTGGTACAACACTGGATAATACTTGATATTGCTGCAGTACTGGTACACTGGATAATACCTGGTGTTGCTGCAGTATTGGTACACTGAATAATACTTGGTGTTGCTGTAGTGCTGCTACACTGGATAATACTTGGTGTTGCTGTATTACTGGTACACTGGATAATACTTGGTGTTGCTGTAGTACTGCTACACTGGATAATACTTGGCATATGCTAGTTCCTTTCATCAACATGCCACCTTTTTCTACAAGTTTTAGCATGCCCTCTTTTACTACATTACTGTTAAACTTACACTTGAAAAAAATAGGTATCTAAAATGACACATTGTGGACACTCCTCATGCCATGACACTGATTCACAGTGACTTGTCTCCTTGTTAACCTGCTACACTTGTTGCTTTGATCCCACTCCTTACAATGCAGACAGCTGCTGCTCCTCTGGTTTTATTTTCCAAGTGGTATGTTGACATAGGGTCTATATCATTTTGTTGAATCACTATTTGGCGAACGCCTCTTTGAACAACTATTCATTGAAAACACTAATCGCTGAACTAACTTTTCAGTGAAGACTTTCCTAAGGCAAAATGATGATCGGCCATCATCTGGAATTTGCTCTTTTCCCTACTGTAGTGCAATCTCAGAGTCAGTATATTTAGTTAGTGGGGGTATGGGGTCCCTCCACCTGCTTAGGTGTTATGTTTTTACAGTCATTAGGGTGGACTACCATCAGTTTGCCCTACGAAAGTTTTTGCTGAAAAGTCAGGTCGACGATTAGTGTTTTCGCTGAATAGTTGTTCAATGAAGAGGTGTTTGCAAAATAGTGATTCAACAAAGTGATATAGCCCCGTTAACATGCAAGTCACGATTTTCAATGCATGATATAATTACAACTTCCACAGAACTCAAGCAACACTTTTATCACACTAGTCCTGGAACACATGCAGTTTATTACGCAGTTTATGGACAGTGGTGGAGAATACCATCCATTCTGGAACTGTTTCTATTTTTATTCTCTCTATGTACCACATTTTGGGGTTATGTAACATACATTTTTCATTGTTCCTTATCAAGTTTTCTATTATTGTGCTTCTTTTTTAATTATCTGAATTTCAGAGGCAGTGTTGACAATCCCTTGAGTTCACGTAGCTCACTCCTTGGCTACTTGAAATGCTTACAAATGGACCATTTAAAAAAATGAAGTTCTTCTTAGATAGTGACCACTACATCAGTAACTGCTTACATCTTTCCCTTTGGATCCCAATGTCTGAAAACATGTATGAATTTTTCTTCTAGCTGATCAACCTTACGTTGAAACACTCAGTGCATAATACCATGTTACAAGAAGGCATTCTGTTTGGTTGACATTTCTGCATATTATGCAAAGAAATACAATTACTCATTAGAATTTTCATTGTAGGAGTCAGTCACTGATCCATAGTCCATCAGAGGAAATTTGACCAAAAGACACTCTTACCTTATGCAGCACACAAACAGGTACATTTTTAATGTCTGTCCAGCTTAAGAGTCTATAAGGAGGGGTTTTATCTAAGGTGTTGTGTACATTAAAAGACTTGTACGATGTCCATTTGTAATGAAATCCAAAACTAGGCAGTTAAGTGACAAGCCATGCAAACAATTTTGTTTTAGATGGTAGGATAATAAACCTAGTTACTTAATAAGCAAAGTAAGCAAATCAATTTCTTATCTTATCCAAATGTTCCTAGTCCTAGGAATAGAAGAAACAAGGAACTTTCCAGGACTTGTCAAGGCAAGAGATGGGAAAAATGTGCATAAAAGTTCAATGTTGATATATTTTGCCACTTTTTCTAAAGTTAGGAGTGTCTCATTAAATACCGCACATTCAAAAGGTTGAATGTTTAAAGAGTGATCACTTTAGAGTGAATCTAAAGTGACTGAAAATATGAAAAATGAAAACTATTTTTTTCCAGGGGGCTCAAATTCCATTAACATGCTACAATGCGATCCCATACAAAAACTCCATTTAAAAGAACATTCACTCATATGTGCATTTGTTTTTTTTTTTTTTTTTTTACACAAAAAAAATATATATATATATGGTATATATATATATATATATATATATATATATATATATATATATATATATATATAAACCTATATATATATATATATATATATATATATATATATATATATATATATATATATATATATATATATATACCTACATATACATGTATATATATATATATATATATATATATATATATATATATATATATATATATACACACAAATATATATATATATATATATATATATATATATATATATATATATATATATATATATATATATATGTATATACACATATACAAACACACACACACACACACACACACACACACACACACACACACACACACACACACACACACACACACACACAGTTTGAGTTGTTGCTTTGTTTTCCATGAGCTCAGATAAAGTTTATGATGCATATAACATTGCAGGTATAAGAAATGTATTACATTTTTGAAGTAAGTTTACATATCATTTGATTTTCCATACAATAAAATAATAGCTGTATGCTAAAAGGGCCGCATTAAAATGGACTCTTCTAATTTCTTCAAGATATCACTTTACTTATAAAAATAAAGAATGCTGTTTTAACTCATATTCTTCTTAGCTAACCAAAGAAGACAAGTTTTTGTAAATTTATTTTATTTATTTATTTAACATTTGCTGACTGGGAAAGTCCGACTAGGTTCCACAGATCCTGTTTTCAGCGGAGGCCCGTGGAGAAATGCTCCAGAAGTATGTCTATAGATTAAATTAACCTTTTCTTTTTCAGAATGTTACTTTATGATGTGTGTGACTTAAACATGTGTGAAGTGTATGAAACAGATTTGTTTTGCTTTATATTACATAGTTTACATCTTATAAAATGACTGCAACTCTTGAGTTTTTTTTGTAGTGATTCTGCAGTTAGCCTGCTATTTCACAAATTAAATGGTATAAACGAGTCTCCCACAAGTTAATTTTACTTGATCGTAACACTTTGGGGAGAATACAACAGAAAACCACATAGATTACAGCAGTCTAAAGCTAAACCTAAGCAATATTACTTGTATGTTTCTTGTAACAAGAAATGCATGACTGAATTTGAAAAGCTGTGATAAAACACCTTTTGTTGAGTTGAGGAGAATGATGACATAAACTCAATTCACGTGGGTAAGGTGGGTCAAATCAGTATAACAACTTAGGAATGCATTGATTGCATTTATGAAAATAATTCTTGATGCTGTGTTTTCAAATTACAAATATCAAATTAAACTCCACACTACACTCCCTATATCTGAAAAGCAGCTACATAAACTGAAAAAAATACTGAAATGCAATTGTCAGACTTTCTCATCACTCAATGCTTCTTTCAGATCTTATACGTTTGTTACGTGACAAATAAAACTATTTGGCATTCACTGGAAAAGAAACGTTAGCCAGTTGATGACATCAGCAGATTCTTTGGTATTTTATGTAAAATCTTTAGGGTGGCTTTACTACTGTCACCCATGCCAAAAAGTACTGAATAAAATAAAGCTATAAACCATCCTGGCACAGTAGTATCTGGACACCACAAAAGTGTTGAAAAAACAGGACTATTTTGCTATGGCAGTGCTGCTCTAATTAAACATGTTTGTAAACAAAACAGCAAATACGTTCTAGTATAACACGTTGTAAGGGATGGAAGTAATAGCACAACACAAGAATAAGGCTTTAGAACAAGTACCAATATAATGCAACACACTATTACCAAAGGCTGTTCCTGTACTACATATGTGACCATGTATTATGAGAATATTAGGCAGGCTTTGGATAACACACCTTTTACACAAGCCTTCACTCTGGTATCTTGAAAGGTTTACAGAAAAAAAACATAATTAACAAGTGTCTAAGTAAGACGATAGCTGATTGGTTTAAGGACAGATTGCAGACAGTATTACTAAAAGGGCAACACTCCCAAGATTGCTACTGGTGTACCTCTACACTCTATTTAACTATGCTTGTTTTGTCTCCTGCAACTTTTTTTACACTCAGAAAGTCTAGATTTCTAAGCCTGAAGATGACTGAACATGTGCTCTGAAACTCAACTGATTCTGTTAAAAACTGCATGTTTTTAAACCAGACAATAACTAGTGTTACAAGAACATAACACAACATAATGGTAACAAACGATACAGCATAAATTCTTGTACTACACCAATTATCATTCCTTTATTTAGACCAAATGGACTCACTTAAGCATCTGTTTCTTACTGTAGCCAATTATTTCATTTATGAAGAATAAATTTCTTTAATTTTAAGGTGTATTTATGGTACATTTTATTTTTATTCATTAGCTTTGCTACTACAGACACATTTATGTTACTCTGTAGTAACATTACATGTGTTAGACTGCTCACAGCTGAAATTCTTAAGCTTATAGAATGCTTTTCATAACCAGAGTGCAAAGGTCATATAAATGCAATCTGTGCATTATGTTTATTATCTTAAGATAATAAACTGATGTAATTCACTAACATGGATCATGACATGATGAACAGTGTACAGAAACTACAAAAAATGTCCAAGTGCTACAAGTGTGCACAGTACACAGTGGTGTACAATCTGCACTAGTATTCCAGACAGGGGAACATTGTGTAGCATGGCAGCACTACATACCACGATAGATGGCAGCACTGCATACCACGACAGATGGCAGCACTACATACCACGACAGATGGCAGCACTACATACCATGACAGATGGCAGCACTGCATACCATGGCAGAAGACCACGGCTTAGTAAGGTGTAAAAGACATTTTTAAATAACAGCTACTTACTAAGGTACATTACACCTTAATAGTTTGCCTGTATTCAGTTATGGTGGGTCTGCCATCATGCCTCAGAATGATTAAAAAAAAAAAGTCACTCATAAATGAGGGCGGAGGTTTTGCTTGATATAAATGTCAAGTAGTTGTCAGGAAAGTATATATTTTATCATCTATGAAAGTTGAAAAACAATAAAACAGAAGAAAACCCAGCTGACTAGTTTATTTATTATCCCAACAACCTTAATCCATATATATCTATTCTCTCTCTATATATACATACATATATATATATATATATATATATATATATATATATATATATATATATATATGCATATATATATTACGCATATATATATATATATATATGTGTGTGTGTATATATATATATATATATATATATATATGTGTGTGTGTGTATGTATATATATATATATATATATATATATATATATATATATATATAAAAATATATATACACACATACACACACACACACACACACACATCTATATATATATATATATATATATATATATATATATATATATATATATATATATATATATATATATATATATATATATATGTATATATCAACACTTAGGGATACCTAGCAACATTAGACCCATTGTTCATGAAGTGGAAATTACCTCAACCTTGTTCTAGTGAGTACAGAAAGATAGTTTATGGGCAGGTGCTTTACATTCAAATTTGTGTGTAGGTGGAAGTAGTTCCAAAACATCTACATAACCCACATTAAGCCAAGATGTGTAACTGATACAAATAACATGGTTTAATGTACTTCTTCTGACTGATGCAGCAAGCAGGTGAAGTCTGAAAAACTAAAACTCAGGCGTATAGGATGACATTCACTAACAGATCACAGCATTAACTCCTTTGATACTGAAGATTGACTCATATGCAGGCTGAAAAAATAAGTGAATAACTGCAACGTGCAATGACAAACAAAGACGTGAATGTTATATTAATCATACACTGCTGTGCAGAGAATAAATTTAGCAGACATCCTAACAACATATATGTGGAAATCCCCCCCAAGTACAGACAAGGTTTACTGTCTGCCATTCAAATGTATGCATGTATATAGCAGAACAGCAGGTCTTTCAAACAGTTGTCTGATGGATAAGGTTCAGTAAAATGTCAAACTCATTAATATGATATATTTGTCATAACACTAGTAGATTATGGAAGAAGTGTGTTTTGTACACCAATGTTGAAGGATAAAGTTTTATTACACTAACCACAAAAATTGGCTATAGTAAACTAGCAAAGAACATAAACTATACAGTTCTAATCAGAGCATTGGTGACAAGTTTCTAAATGGGTACAACATATAAACATTTGCCAGCAATTTTCAAACATAAACATGATCATATAAACATGTCAGCTGTTTGCAGCAGATTAGCAATTCAACCTAACATGCCAGTAAAGCAAGCATCTGACAAATGTATGCCACAATCCAGACTGCAGAAAATGAAGAAATCACATCAAATCCAAAATTGGCTTACTAATTGGTCATTTCTGGTGTTACTTTAGAGACAACAAAGTATACACTGACGTCACCGTAAACATTTAGTTAAATCAGACTTTCAATTTTCAACGACCAGTTGAAAATGGACAGGAAATTATGTTATCAGTTTTAAATTATTAAATTATTATCAATTTTAAATTATTATTATGCCTTATTCACTGGATACTACTATACTGTGTACATATATATGCATATTGTGTATTATATATATATATATATATATATATATATATATATATATATATATATATATATATATTATTATGCCTGTATACAGAGTTGAAACTGGTCTCCACTTGAACAGACAGGACCATGTGATATTCAGCACAGATGCTAAAGAATTAGTAACAGATTACATGCAAAAGTAACACATTAACAGGCTTAATTTCATCCTTGCAGCATATTTGAGCTGTGCTTCTGCAGGTCCAAACACATGCATTATATT